>NC_056742.1:181076170-181151170 GCF_019279795.1 Protopterus annectens | reverse complement strand
CAACTTGGCTGGAGGCCTTTGATAGAAGGTGGGGTGAGAATTAATTTGGTCAGGGACTACTCAGAACTGATGTAGCAATGAAGAAAAAACATGCTTTATTGGACGGTGTAGTTAAATTATGGATATAACAAAAAAAAACTTCAGTATCCTTCACTCATACTGACTAAATGGTAGTGGAGGTAATTTTATTTCCTAGATAAAAAGGTAAAAGAATATAAGTGCTCTTTCCCAATTCACTCCTGTATTTACTGTACAAAATACTATGGGGAGATTCCCAGGCCATTAGGAAGGCAATGTCCTAATGCCTCTGGTTGTAAAAGATTTGGTTCTAAGTAAGAGATTCAGCCCAGGATGGAAATATAAGATAACTTTTCAACAGATGACAAACTTAGTAGGAAAGATGGTTCTTTGGTATCAGATGCAATTCCACATCCCAAAAAGAGGTGGTGCCTGAAGATGTCCTTATCAGAGCCACATCATGGTAAAATAGGGCCATATGCAGTTTACTTATCTGTCTCTCCTCAATTGCCATAAAAAAGTTCAGTCCTATCCATGTGCATACTGTATATATATTTTTTTTACTTTGATACCAATCACAAGGTTTGGATGCAAAACTATTATTTCAAATTTTACAACAAAGACATTTACAGACATTTGCTAAACAAATAAAACATGTTCACATTGAAAACAAACTTTGCATGAACAACAGTAAACACCTCTTCTATCTACACTGAAATATAATGAAAGTGCATCTGATAACCAATTAAACTATAAGGCAATTGCAGGGATTTTTGTCAGGTTGTACATAGTGAACCACTAATTATCAACTATGTGAAATGTGCAAGAATACAAAAGACAAATGTGGAATGCATTTCCCAGACAGCCCGCTGCATGCAAGAATCCATTTTCAGGAGAAGCTCAGAAGCACTGCGTGTTGAAGGGAGATGAGTCACTCAGAAGACAAATGAAGGCCAATGGAATCGAATACTGCACTATGAGAAGCAGGTAATGAACAGCTCATAGCCTTCCTCATCTGTGCTAAGTGTCAGACAAACTGCTGCAACCCAAAACTAGTCCATTTTACATCCATGTGCATGCAAAAATCAAGCTAAATTGAAAATGAAAGGCTAAATTAAAAATTTATTCATAGTTGAGTTCATGATGTTTAGTTTATTCACAGCCATATAATATACACACAGTCAATGGTCAGCAAACCAAGGAAACCAAGGATCATACCCAAATGACAAAGTTCATATGATGATGCTCCTGTTTAATACAATCAGTTCAATACTTTACTCCATAACTACTCTGGGATGCAGAAACCAACGAGTTATATTGACACACAGATATGACAATAAATTATAGACCATCACATAGCTAAGCGCACATCAGAAGTTTGCTTGCAACAAAACGAATGAACAAATTCATAAATTAATGTCACAAAAGTATATTTCAGCTTGCTGCTTTGAGAAACGTACAGTGCAATGCATTGCACTCCCATGTTCTGCCTACCTCTTAGCACATGAATCTGAAACAAAATCAGGAAAAGATTTTAAATATTGATCTTACTACTTGTTAGCACAAGTTTTGTGTTAGCATGCATTTTATGAAGGGTATAAAGTCTAAAACTCTCACATTTGTCATTTAGTTACATTTCATAAGACTTTACTAGTAATCCACAAATGTTATGAGAAACAGGAGAACAAATATGAAGACAAAATTAAAGATAGTTGAGAACTATGCTGTCTGCGCGTGCATACACACACACACACACACACACACACACACACACACACACACACACACACACACACACACACACACACACACACACACACACACACACACACACACACACACACACACACACACACACACACACACACACACACACACATCAGTTATAGACATGTATAACTGTACACTTCAGATTTTTACCTGAGATCAAATAAATGAATACATTTTATAAATAATGGCTCAGAAATATTTTACGTTTTTGCTGTCTCAATCACACAGGCAAACTATTACAACTCCCCACTGCCATCTCAACTTCTTAACTCAATAATTAGAAAGAAAGACAAAACTGGGAACCGTTTTTAAAGATGTATTTTATAGGCTTAAAAGGGTTACAGAAATGAAACGCTTTGTGCTGTTAAGCATTTTCTGAAATCACAGAAGTAAAAGGAGAATAATAGCTCACATTTGAGACTCAAACCCAAGATATTCCACGTAACATGATGGTGTAACTGCCACTGGGCCATTATGAGCCAATACACAGATGGTTCTGAGTTTTACTCTATCAGCTAGGATGCCATTCCCCAGCATGATTGGAGGCATTGGGTTTGAGTCCAAAATGACAGCTAATTTTTTCCTTTCACTGCTACGATTCCAGCAATACTTGAGTAAAGGATTCCTCTGCATTTGTGGGTGAGTGTTAATGTGTGTGTGTGTGTGTGTGTGTGTGTGTGTGTGTGTGTGTGTGTGTGTGTGTGTGTGTGTGTGTGTGTGTTTATCATCTGGCCGAGCATTTTCTGAGAGATACAGCATGTAAAGCTTACATGCCTGCCATTATTTAGTGACTGCACTCTGAAATTTGTTAGAAAGCCACAAATTTTACAAGGAACAGACCGAAATACCTCTTAGTTTTTGATCAAGAATTATGAACAAAGTCAAAAATAATGGGTGGACAAATTTTAAACATTTTTTATCTACAATATGAACCTTTTCAGTATAGTCTGGGAGTACTGTCTGCTGAATAAATTACTTGCTCAAAGTCACACAGTAGGTGCGTACACAGACACACACACACACACACACACACACACACACACACACACACATACACACACAAACATACACGCACACACACGCACACACACACACACACACACACACACACACACACACACACACACACACACACACACACACACACAACACACACACTCATTCTAGCAGCTGCTGTACTGGGATTAAGATTATAAGATATTAACCAGCTGTTCCTTCGTTGAAGGTTGTGCGCCAGAGCTGGCAACTTGGTACGTAAAAATCTTCTGCCAATCATTAGCGGACCGGAGTTCCACTGTGGCAACCCCTAACCAGGAAAAAGCCAAAAGACACAAACAAACTAGCTATTTCTGTAGTACAGTGTTTGATTCTTCTCAGCCTTCATTTACCTACTGTATGAACTTTGAGCAAGTCATATAACCAGACAATACTTTGGGCAATTGGGAATTTGGCCTCGGCTCACCAACAAACTCTGGAGCTATATGTCAAGCAGCTATCTTAGAACCTATAAGAATAGAGGTTGCATGGACATGTATTTTCTGAAAAATAAAAACTATAAAAAGCTAATGACTTGCATTATAGTATGAGATTTATCAGAAAAAAGAAGTTCAAGTGGACAAAACAGAAATATTAGCCAAAACCAGAGACAGGTGAGGAAGTGGATTGCTCTAATGCACTTAAAACATTATCAGAAGAATAGCTTTTGCAGCAAAATGCATTTTCTGAACAAATCTGTCAAACTCTAATGACTGACATTACTAACTGAATATAATCCTACTGAGATTTTTCCTGAAGATGAAGTTGTTAATAAAGGTCTGGCAGACAGTACAGAGGATTAAGGCTTCGAGCTCTTAATGAGCTGCTTCCTGTAGTCAAGTGTACACAGTTTGAGTCTTTCTACCTCCGTTTGATTCAGCTACTGACTCTGAACAAGTCACTTAACCAGACAATGCCCCTATTGGGCAAAGTACATCATCTGACTAATAGGAATTATGAAACTCTAACTGAGTATTTACTGAATAACAAGAATTAATCCTTACTTACTGGAATCCTTTAGGGAAGTGGAGCAGTCTGCCAGCTGATGCATCCTAGAAAACACATTTTACACACATACACACACGCGCGCACACACACACACACACACACACACACACACACACACACACACACACACACACACACACACACACACACGCACACACACACACACACACACACACGCGCGCGCACACGCACCCGCGCACGCGGGCACTCACACACGCACACACACACACACACACACACACACACACACACACACACACACACACACACACACACACATGCAAGCACTAGGAAGATCCAGTTATGTTCTTTTCCCAGCTGCTTGTTTAACAACAGCAAAAAAAAAAAAAGAGCATAGACTTCCATTTGTCTTGGAAGCTTCAGTAAGACTCAGATTTCAGAGTCAAGTGTTTCTGGTTGCCAGATGTTCCTGGCTACACTATTCACATTCCATATAAAGCATTGCAAAGCTACAGGAAGATCCATTCTTGGCTATCCATTGTTCAAACAATTAAGCATTCAGCTACCTGATCCACCAGCTGTTAAAAAAATCACATTTCAATTTATCTAGCTCTAGGAAGCCTGTCTGACTTTACCTTTGAGTCTATGAGCAAAAACTTCCTGGAGCTCTGTTTTCACTCAAAGAAAATAAAAAAAGAATGACCTCTAAATAGAGTAATTGGGGAGATATGGGACAGTTTTTTTTTAAACATGCCAATTCTCCCTGGCTGACTAAATTTGCAGATGATTGCAAATTAAGAGCTGTCAATGAATCTCACACTGACACAAATGTTCTTCAGGAGGGGCTGACATAGACAAATAACTGGTGTCAGAGCCATGGACTAAAACTAAATGCCAAGAAATGCATAACAGTATCCTATGGGAAGGCATCCATCCCTGGTAACTATCATATTGACAACACACCCTTTAGAGTTGACCCAGTTGTCAGGGACTTATTGACACAAATAGATAGTAATCTAGCCTTTGATCTTCAAGTGTCTACAGTGGTGAGGAAATCAATCTATGTTGCGTAACTTATAAACAAAGGTATGGCATCTAAGTCCAGGGAAAGCATTGTTCCACTGTATTTGGCATTCATCAGACCTATCATAGAGTAGAATTTACCCTTTGGTATGTACCTAGCCAGGCATATCCAACAATTGCAACATGAACAGAGGCTCCTCACTAAAAGAATACAGGGCATAAGTAATATGTCCTATGCAGACCGCCTCATGGGCCTATCCCTGTATTCTATCTCTTACAGGATTTTGAGGGGAGGTCTATGCTTGGCATACAGGGCATTGCCAGACCCCACTCTAATGGACCTCCTGCATATCCCCAAAACAAACAGCATCAGAATTACACATTCTAAAGAGTTTAACCTTGCCTGTGCTATAAATCGGACCTGCTGGAGAGATAGTTATGTATCCCAGAGACTACGTCATCTATGGAACAGGCTCCCCATCCATGTAAAGTAGAGTTCCTCCCTAACCCAATTCAAGTGCAACTTGGACAATTGGATGGGAAACTGGAAATTCATCCCTGGTTTGACACCTATGTCTCTAATGCAAACAGGCAACCTGAAAATGGTTCATCTCCCAGGCCCATGCTTACACTTATCAAGGGTATCAGAACTTGTCAGAGATTTGGGATGCATGGCTAGGCTTAAAAAGGCCCTTGTGGCCGTTAGCCTAGTAAACACCTATGAACCTATTTATGGGACCACAGGCAACTGTCTAGGGCCCCTTTGTGTTGGATCTGGTCCAGGTCACAATCCATGATATACTAGTAATCTTAACTATCTTTATGGACATTTTTTTGTCTCCTGATGAACTGCAGTACCACTTCAATAAACAGAACTCTATTGGCAGTATTCCAGATAATTAGGCAGCAGTCACTGCAGTTGTAAATCAATTAGCAGCACATCCCAGACTAAATGGGGAATTCAATAAAGCCTATATGGATTAATATTCCATGTAGGCATAGTGGCATGAAGCTTACATGGAAGTAAGCAACCATGTGATCCAGTAAACTGAGCTGAGGGGCATGCACGAGTGTGCGAACACAGAAGTGTCCCATGGCATGCAAATCACCTCATAAGCAGGTGAATTGCATGCAAATAAGGGTGCTGGAATGATCCAGCAAGCAGATAGCTAGTCTTCCAGACCCCGTGTTGGTCTCCGAAGTGTACACAGAAATTTTCTGTGTACATGAAATTAAAACATGAACAAGGGCTGTAAAAGGCAAGTTAGAATTTCAGAAATAGCATAGCAGACAAATATATTTGCAAAACTATGCCCTTTGTGTCCAAATAGTAATGGAAAATAATTACAATAATTATTTTTTAATGGAAAATAATTTAAAATAATTTTAATACCCATATTATGTTTGCATGGTGATTAGCAGTGTGAAAACTTGCCATTATGCAAAAAAATAAATAAATAAATTAAACGTGTAAAAACAACAAAAAAAAACAAACATTTAAAAGTGTAAAAACAAACAAAAAATATGTGACAATAATGCATTATAGGGCCTTGCATGGAGTATGTACAATGGTAGATGTCTGTGGTAGCTAAGGAGGCAGGTCCTAGAACTGTGCAGTTTCCTGGTTGTGTGCATGGATCCGTATGCAAATGAGCTAGGGTTACTGAATAGCAAAAATGGGTATCTGTGCCTGCAGATCGCATCTGTGTAGCCACAGAACCATGTTGGTGTTCACAGAAGAGGTAGCTGACATCAAAAGGGGTTGTGTCTCTATTTCTTTAAGCATAGGGCACAGTGGTGCTTGTTTGTGTGCTGCTGAGCTGAGCAGGGGTGGAGGTGCCCAGTGCTGCTGTGCTTTGTTTAGCTATGGGGGGGTGTATAAGCTGGTTTGAGCATGTTTGCTTGGCAACTCACTGTGCTGAGCATGCCTGTTCATCGGGATGTGTCTATTGGCTGCTGAGTGTTGTTTATACCTGTGGCATGGTTTGTCTGCCAAGCCACAGTGCTTAGCTAGGAACGCTGTCAAGAAAAGAAAAAAAAAAGAAATTGGCTCAGAAAGCTAATCATATATAAATTACAGATGACCCCTGTTCCACCTAAACTGAGCCATTCCAACACCGCAATGATGTACTTGGCAGGTGGAATGCATTATAGTTAGCCAATCACACACTCTACACTTAGCTAACTTGAGCCAATGTCTGATGCCTCATCTGCCCAAAGAATTGTTATGTGGAAATATGTCTGTGCATGCAGCCAGCTATGTATATGTATATGTCTGTCCTTATGTTGCAATGTTTGCAATCTAGGGCATGGATGGACCATATTGTCACTGGCCAATTGTCAACCTACCAAACTGCAACCAGCCAGACATGGAGATACTAGGAACTGTACACACACATAGCAGGGGTATTAACAGGTATCCCACTTCTAGGACACTAGACACAATAACAGCATCAAGCAGGGTCACTCAGTAGGCCACACATGCTGAGTAATACAAGGTCACTTTGTGTAGTCCACAAGTGCTGTGGCTGCATTGACATGTACAACAGATATAACCTGTGGCATGTGCAGTAAGTACTGTGAGCTCTAGTGTGCAATAGTAGGTAGGCAGGGGTTGAGCTCTCAAATCAGCCACCTTGTAAGTGTGTGTGTATATGTGTGTGTGTGTGTGTGTGTGTGTGTGTGTGTGTGTGTGTGTGTGTGTGTGTGTGTGTGTGTGTGTTTATCATCTGGCCGAGCATTTTCTGAGAGATACAGCATGTAAAGCTTACATGCCTGCCATTATTTAGTGACTGCACTCTGAAATTTGTTAGAAAGCCACAAATTTTACAAGGAACAGACCGAAATACCTCTTAGTTTTTGATCAAGAATTATGAACAAAGTCAAAAATAATGGGTGGACAAATTTTAAACATTTTTTATCTACAATATGAACCTTTTCAGTATAGTCTGGGAGTACTGTCTGCTGAATAAATTACTTGCTCAAAGTCACACAGTAGGTGCGTACACAGACACACACACACACACACACACACACACACACACACACATACACACACAAACATACACGCATGCACGCACACACACACACACACACACACACACACACACACACACACACACACACACACACACACACACACACACACAACACACACACTCATTCTAGCAGCTGCTGTACTGGGATTAAGATTATAAGATATTAACCAGCTGTTCCTTCGTTGAAGGTTGTGCGCCAGAGCTGGCAACTTGGTACGTAAAATCTTCTGCCAATCATTAGCGGACCGGAGTTCCACTGTGGCAACCCCTAACCAGGAAAAAGCCAAAAGACACAAACAAACTAGCTATTTCTGTAGTACAGTGTTTGATTCTTCTCAGCCTTCATTTACCTACTGTATGAACTTTGAGCAAGTCATATAACCAGACAATACTTTGGGCAATTGGGAATTTGGCCTCGGCTCACCAACAAACTCTGGAGCTATATGTCAAGCAGCTATCTTAGAACCTATAAGAATAGAGGTTGCATGGACATGTATTTTCTGAAAAATAAAAACTATAAAAAGCTAATGACTTGCATTATAGTATGAGATTTATCAGAAAAAAAGAAGTTCAAGTGGACAAAACAGAAATATTAGCCAAAACCAGAGACAGGTGAGGAAGTGGATTGCTCTAATGCACTTAAAACATTATCAGAAGAATAGCTTTTGCAGCAAAATGCATTTTCTGAACAAATCTGTCAAACTCTAATGACTGACATTACTAACTGAATATAATCCTACTGAGATTTTTCCTGAAGATGAAGTTGTTAATAAAGGTCTGGCAGACAGTACAGAGGATTAAGGCTTCGAGCTCTTAATGAGCTGCTTCCTGTAGTCAAGTGTACACAGTTTGAGTCTTTCTACCTCCGTTTGATTCAGCTACTGACTCTGAACAAGTCACTTAACCAGACAATGCCCCTATTGGGCAAAGTACATCTTCTGACTTATAGGAATTATGAAACTCTAACTGAGTATTTACTGAATAACAAGAATTAATCCTTACTTACTGGAATCCTTTAGGGAAGTGGAGCAGTCTGCCAGCTGATGCATCCTAGAAAACACATTTTACACACATACACACACGCGCGCACACACACACACACACACACACACACACACACACACACACACACACACACACACACACACACACACACACACACACACACACACACACACACGCTGCACCACACACACACACACACACACACACACACACACACACACACACACACACACACACACACACACACACACACATGCAAGCACTAGGAAGATCCAGTTATGTTCTTTTCCCAGCTGCTTGTTTAACAACAGCAAAAAAAAAAAAAAAGAGCATAGACTTCCATTTGTCTTGGAAGCTTCAGTAAGACTCAGATTTCAGAGTCAAGTGTTTCTGGTTGCCAGATGTTCCTGGCTACACTATTCACATTCCATATAAAGCATTGCAAAGCTACAGGAAGATCCATTCTTGGCTATCCATTGTTCAAACAATTAAGCATTCAGCTACCTGATCCACCAGCTGTTAAAAAAATCACATTTCAATTTATCTAGCTCTAGGAAGCCTGTCTGACTTTACCTTTGAGTCTATGAGCAAAAACTTCCTGGAGCTCTGTTTTCACTCAAAGAAAATAAAAAAAGAATGACCTCTAAATAGAGTAATTGGGGAGATATGGGACAGTTTTTTTTTAAACATGCCAATTCTCCCTGGCTGACTAAATTTGCAGATGATTGCAAATTAAGAGCTGTCAATGAATCTCACACTGACACAAATGTTCTTCAGGAGGGGCTGACATAGACAAATAACTGGTGTCAGAGCCATGGACTAAAACTAAATGCCAAGAAATGCATAACAGTATCCTATGGGAAGGCATCCATCCCTGGTAACTATCATATTGACAACACACCCTTTAGAGTTGACCCAGTTGTCAGGGACTTATTGACACAAATAGATAGTAATCTAGCCTTTGATCTTCAAGTGTCTACAGTGGTGAGGAAATCAATCTATGTTGCGTAACTTATAAACAAAGGTATGGCATCTAAGTCCAGGGAAAGCATTGTTCCACTGTATTTGGCATTCATCAGACCTATCATAGAGTAGAATTTACCCTTTGGTATGTACCTAGCCAGGCATATCCAACAATTGCAACATGAACAGAGGCTCCTCACTAAAGAATACAGGGCATAAGTAATATGTCCTATGCAGACCGCCTCATGGGCCTATCCCTGTATTCTATCTCTTACAGGATTTTGAGGGAGGTCTATGCTTGGCATACAGGGCATTGCCAGACCCCACTCTAATGGACCTCCTGCATATCCCCAAAACAAACAGCATCAGAATTACACATTCTAAAGAGTTTAACCTTGCCTGTGCTATAAATCGGACCTGCTGGAGAGATAGTTATGTATCCCAGAGACTACGTCATCTATGGAACAGGCTCCCCATCCATGTAAAGTAGAGTTCCTCCTAACCCAATTCAAGTGCAACTTGGACAATTGGATGGGAAACTGGAAATTCATCCCTGGTTTGACACCTATGTCTCTAATGCAAACAGGCAACCTGAAAATGGTTCATCTCCCAGGCCCATGCTTACACTTATCAAGGGTATCAGAACTTGTCAGAGATTTGGGATGCATGGCTAGGCTTAAAAAGGCCCTTGTGGCCGTTAGCCTAATAAACACCTATGGACCTATTTATGGGACCACAGGCAACTGTCTAGGCCCCTTTGTGTTGGATCTGGTCCAGGTCACAATCCATGATATACTAGTAATCTTAACTATCTTTATGGACATTTTTTTGTCTCCTGATGAACTGCAGTACCACTTCAATAAACAGAACTCTATTGGCAGTATTCCAGATAATTAGGCAGCAGTCACTGCAGTTGTAAATCAATTAGCAGCACATCCCAGACTAAATGGGAATTCAATAAAGCCTATATGGATTAATATTCCATGTAGGCATAGTGGCATGAAGCTTACATGGAAGTAAGCAACCATGTGATCCAGTAAACTGAGCTGAGGGGCATGCAGTGTGCGAACACAGAAGTGTCCCATGGCATGCAAATCACCTCATAAGCAGGTGAATTGCATGCAAATAAGGGTGCTGGAATGATCCAGCAAGCAGATAGCTAGTCTTCCAGACCCCGTGTTGGTCTCCGAAGTGTACACAGAAATTTTCTGTGTACATGAAATTAAAACATGAACAAGGGCTGTAAAAGGCAAGTTAGAATTTCAGAAATAGCATAGCAGACAAATATATTTGCAAAACTATGCCCTTTGTGTCCAAATAGTAATGGAAAATAATTACAATAATTATTTTTTAATGGAAAATAATTTAAAATAATTTTAATACCCATATTATGTTTGCATGGTGATTAGCAGTGTGAAAACTTGCCATTATGCAAAAAAATAAATAAATAAATTAAACGTGTAAAAACAACAAAAAAAAACAAACATTTAAAAGTGTAAAAACAAACAAAAAATATGTGACAATAATGCATTATAGGGCCTTGCATGGAGTATGTACAATGGTAGATGTCTGTGGTAGCTAAGGAGGCAGGTCCTAGAACTGTGCAGTTTCCTGGTTGTGTGCATGGATCCGTATGCAAATGAGCTAGGGTTACTGAATAGCAAAAATGGGTATCTGTGCCTGCAGATCGCATCTGTGTAGCCACAGAACCATGTTGGTGTTCACAGAAGAGGTAGCTGACATCAAAAGGGGTTGTGTCTCTATTTCTTTAAGCATAGGGCACAGTGGTGCTTGTTTGTGTGCTGCTGAGCTGAGCAGGGGTGGAGGTGCCCAGTGCTGCTGTGCTTTGTTTAGCTATGGGGGGGTGTATAAGCTGGTTTGAGCATGTTTGCTTGGCAACTCACTGTGCTGAGCATGCCTGTTCATCGGGATGTGTCTATTGGCTGCTGAGTGTTGTTTATACCTGTGGCATGGTTTGTCTGCCAAGCCACAGTGCTTAGCTAGGAACGCTGTCAAGAAAAGAAAAAAAAAAGAAATTGGCTCAGAAAGCTAATCATATATAAATTACAGATGACCCCTGTTCCACCTAAACTGAGCCATTCCAACACCGCAATGATGTACTTGGCAGGTGGAATGCATTATAGTTAGCCAATCACACACTCTACACTTAGCTAACTTGAGCCAATGTCTGATGCCTCATCTGCCCAAAGAATTGTTATGTGGAAATATGTCTGTGCATGCAGCCAGCTATGTATATGTATATGTCTGTCCTTATGTTGCAATGTTTGCAATCTAGGGCATGGATGGACCATATTGTCACTGGCCAATTGTCAACCTACCAAACTGCAACCAGCCAGACATGGAGATACTAGGAACTGTACACACACATAGCAGGGGTATTAACAGGTATCCCACTTCTAGGACACTAGACACAATAACAGCATCAAGCAGGGTCACTCAGTAGGCCACACATGCTGAGTAATACAAGGTCACTTTGTGTAGTCCACAAGTGCTGTGGCTGCATTGACATGTACAACAGATATAACCTGTGGCATGTGCAGTAAGTACTGTGAGCTCTAGTGTGCAATAGTAGGTAGGCAGGGGTTGAGCTCTCAAATCAGCCACCTTGTAAGTGTGTGTGTATATGTGTGTGTGTGTGTGTGTGTGTGTGTGTGTGTGTGTGTGTGTGTGTGTGTGTGTGTTTGTGTAGATATATCCCCTACAGCATTACAGACATACCCATCTGGCCTATGTCTGTGCAATGGTTATTCATTTTGTGGCCTTATGACTACTCGCCAGACTCTCCATTGTCCTCCTGTACAAGGCCTACTGATGACATTCACCTTAACAGCACTGGCTGACAATCTAACAATGGATAAGCTCCATGGCACATGTAATAAGCACTTTGTGCTATAGTGTATATTACTAGATAGGTAGGAGTTCTAATCTCACAACAAGCAACTTTGTGTGTGTAAATATATCCATTTCCCGCAGTAAGGACATTCTTGTATGGCCTACCTCTGTGCAATGGTTATACATTTTAAGGTCCAGTTATTACTTGCCAGCCTCTTCATTGTCCTCCTTTACAAGGCCTGCTGATGTTATCCACCTTAACACCACTGGCTGATAGATAAGCTCCATGGTGCACATGATAAGTACTGTGTTCTTTAGTGTGTACTACTAGATAGGTACAGCTTCTAATCTCACCTAAGCCAAGTGTGTGTGTACAAAAATACTCACTTGCAACAGTACACATATGGCCATATAGGCTATTTATATTCAATGGTCATGCATTTTACTGCCCTGTGACTAGCTGCTGGCCCTATATAGCCCACATCTACCTAGGCATAACTGCTATCTACCACCACCTACATTTGTATGTAGGGAACACCCAGGTGACATGTATCAAGAGTAGCATACCTTATCACAGGGTATGCATGCATGATTATGCTGACTACCCTGATTGTCTCTGATGCACTGTTCAACATATATGCAACTAGGTAACCATGTATGTATACACCTGTACCTTGCCGATGTCATATTTCTGCTGTGCTGCCATCCCATTCACTTGGCTGCATTGCCGCCAAGACTCCATAGCTTAGCCACTCAGACCCCTGGAACAGAAACATACACAGGTCTGTGCAACACCTGCTATTCTGTAACACTACTGCCAGTCTAATATCATGCACAAAGATACATAAAGTCTGATGTGTAGTCTTGACACATGCCGGCATACAGCACCTGTCATGTCCCACAATACCTGCCACAGCATAACAATTTTGCACTACACAACTACATGTAAAGTAATATATTCACCCTGTGCATCAGACACATATATGCGTGTCCCTGCATCAATGGCATGGATGGCAGGGATGTGGCACAGGTATCATCACATGCACAGGGTGTGGTGTGGGGGGGCAGAGGCCCAGGCTGTGCCAAATAGTTGACAACATGTGTGTGAGTCAGGAAGGGGTGCTGGTTAGATGGGCCGTCGAGAAGGTGCCATGTGTGTCTGTTGGTGACTTGCATGTGAGAGCGATGTTAGAGGGTGTGTGTGCGCACAGTCAAGCACAGTACTAGCCCTACATGTGTGTAAGTTGGACAGCTGTGGACCGTACATGGCAGAGTGTACAGTTCACTATCTCTGGCCACATGGGAACTGGCTCTGCCAGGAGTGCCACTGACACCACCATGCCCAGGGTCAGATGTGGTGCTAGTAGCTGATGGTGACTGCTGTCAGCTGGGCCCATGTTCCCCACAGGACCACCCAGGACCATGCGCCCCTAGTCTGCCTTGTCATGTTGCGGACAGCACACTTCCTTCTCTAGTGCTGCAGGTACTGCCACTACAGAAGTGTGAGTGCATACAGCCACATGTTGTCTCAGCTGATGGAGTTTCTGACCTATATCCATGTTTCTGATGCCCCATTCCATCCAGATGTTCCAGCACAGACAATTCCTGGTGAAAGACTGACACTGTCTCTGCCCATCGTCTGTCCACTACATTAGTGAAACAATCCATGGCATCATCAATGTGGTGGAGGCATTCATGGATGCCAGACTGTACTGCTTCCATAATCCTGAGCATCTGTCTAGTGTTGGATTCAGAACATGCCTGTGCCTCCATTATGGACTGAAAAATCTGGCAAGTGACCCATGATGTGACACCTGTGACAGGTGGTGGATGAGCAGCAGTCTTCCTTTGAGCATCCCCGTCAATCTGCCTGTGTGGGACCTTGCAGCTCTCTGACTATGGCCAGTGCCTACACTCACTGGTGCTATAGTTGCCACACTGTCCTGTTCAATGTCACCACCCTCTGACTGTCTGATATCTGTGACCTCAGGGGACTGGGTATGTGTGGGCATGCTGACTGTGTGCTGGAACAATGAGGGAGGAAGTGGGATGTCAATCCCTGGGATAGATTCAGTGCCCACCAACCCCACCTGTGCCTCATTATGGTCACCACCATCATCAAAGTCAGATGAGACATGTACATCAGGTTGTAAAGGGGACAGATGCCAGCCCCCACCTTCACATGTTAGGAGGGAAGACAAAAATTAGTGCATTACTACCTGCACTATTATTTCTGGTAATCCACACTGACACATACAGATGAGGAGGCACAAATGCATTACACATCCCACATCTTATTTCTGATCCCATTCACAACACACAAACACACAACATACACAGACAAGACAGGCCCTTTATAACATGCACTGCAGCTACATCAAGTTAATGTTGCCAGTGCAATACACCTGTGAGATGAGCAATATGGCAGTGTTTCTGATAGACCTATACCCAAAACCCAGTGCACCTTTCTTGAGCATAATATGCCAGTTGTAGTATCAGTGCCTCAGGTATGTATCATCTCACTGTTGTGTGTAAACAGGCATCTTGAAGTGATTGCCTCCTGTATAGCAGGCTGCAGAGTCCTTCTTAACAATAAGTGCAAATGTGTTAATGTTCCTGCAAATACACAGCTGTGATTACCCATTCTATGCACTTCAGTTAACTGTTCCAACTATTCTACTCTGGCAAAGTTATACTTTGTGCTTAGGGCAACATGGCAGCCCTTAACATTCTTAAGGTATATACGATCTGTCAAATAACAGTATCACACTTACCAGGTACAGGACCTTGGTCACAGGCCACACCTGATGTACCTATGAAAATGTGAGGCAGAGGTATTGTCAGCAATACCACATGTTGTATTGTTACACAGTAGTATGTGTGTGTATCTACATGTACAGTAGCTAATGTGTTACTGCCTATATTGATGACATTCTGAGTATGTGTGCACAACTGTATGTTAAAACCAACCCCACTAATGCAGATAGACATGACACCCATGTGCTGGTATGCAGAGCCTGCCACAATGACTGATACAGTATTACACTGTTGAACACAGTAAGCTTACCTGGATGCTCCCCTGATGTGGATGCTGTGGAACCCACATACAGGATGTAGGGGGTGATGGATGGCTGGGAGCTAGTGGGTCATCCCAGATTTCCCTGAAATTCCTCTGTGGCCAAGAGTGGTTGTACTGTTGCAGGCCTTCCACCAGTGGCAGCACGATCCCTGGCCACAGCAGCTGCCTTGTGCTGTGCAGCATTGACCATATCTGTGATCCAGTATCAGAACTGCTTGTAGGCCCTGTCTTGTGCAATTTGGTTCACTGCCATGATGAGGTCAGCCCACAGTGCTGCACATTGGTCATGACTTTGCCAACCCCTTGACAGCAGAATGTGGTGATGCAGTCTGAGGCCATCCAGGATAACATTATTTTCTGTGGCTGTAAATGCTGAGTGCATCTGGCGAGACATCATTCCTGAAAGACAACAAGAGGGAAACACATCACAGGACCAGATATATGGACATCCACTATGTACAGACCCTGCACAACCAAAATGGGCTGCACTATCCACCACTCCTTTACATGTCAAACCCCAAAGTATATTAACACAATACATGTGTGGCTATCACCAAGATAGTAGCAATAACAGTTATGTTCCTGTATGCCATAACAGAGTCTGCTGTATGTCTCTACACCCATTACTGCAGTCTGTGCTGTGCCCCCTATGAGCAAAGTCCTACTGCTATGTCATACAGCGACTGTCAGACAAATAGCTGTGTGCTATTACAACAACTATATCGGGAGAGTCCAGCAACACCAGTGTGCCACAATGACATCAGCAATGTAAAACTGCTTTAGTATATCTTCCCTGTAGGCATCATGCCTGTCATCTACACAGATGTTTGCAGAATGAGAGTGTGTGCCTCATAGATGTGGTCCTTTTGGCATAAACTTGTGGATGTCTAATAAACGGTTGGCCAATCATTGATAGCTGTTGTCAGAATATAGAAAATCTGGCTGTCAAACACCAGATCCCTCAGAAAGTACTTACTATTCATAGTCTTACTTTGTTTGGCCAATATGTACACTCTGTCACTGAGTCTGGGCCTGTGTCCCCCCACTACCAATAGCTATGACCTGAATTCCTGCTGTAAGGGGTTGACAGGTATATTTTCCATAGCTCCCAAGCAATGAGGTATGAATGTCAACAAAACAGTGACCTAGCCAGAGTACATCAGGAACAGTCAGGGACACCTTTACAATGTCTAAATTATTTCTGTGTGACATTGCAGACTGAGAAGAGGTGAATTACAATACATCATGTGATATTACAGCTGTGTACGCCCTTACTTAATATCAACATGTTTAACTCATAATACACTATCTTTACTACAGGAGCTGACCATTGAAGGAGGGAATAACAGGGGCAGAGCTGTGATTTTATTCAAAGAAGGGACAGTTGAGAGGCATGCCTATAGTTGTTGGACAGCAGAGTATCACCAACATGTCAATGCCACAGATGTACTACAGGCCTGTTGTTGTAATCCTTTTTTTCCATACCTCCATCCTCCCATCTGCATCCAATTATATGGGCACAAATATTACATACCTGGTTGAGTGAAGTATTCTTTTTTGACCAGATCCTCTGCAAATAGTTTGCTAAACCATAGTGTGTCTGAGTAAAGCAACATACAGACCTGCTTCCCAAAGGCAGTTGACTGCCTTTTGTAGTCTAGTCCAGATACAGATTTGCTGTATCCAGGACTATTTGTAAGCTTCTGAGCCCCCTGAGCCTTTCTGTGTTGGAGGGAAGCATTCTAGCTTATCAGTGGGATTGGTAAGCACTAGGTAGTCTATCTACCTCAAGATCCAGGTACAGATACTTAGTTTTAGCACTTGAATTTGCTTATTCATGCCCAGCACTTGTTCAGAACTTGTTGTTAGCACTAAATAAACTATAAATTACTACACCACTCAATCCTCTTCTTTACCTAGAGGAAAACAGTTTTTGTACTTACTTTCCTCACTTGCTTAAAGAAAAACAGCTCTTTTACTCACTTTCCTCACTTGTCTAGAGGAAAGAAGTTTTTATTCAGGCATGTCCAAGGGTCAGCTCCCAGTGTGCTCTCCTGTCTGTCTGATGAATCTGGGCATCTTGGGGCAATGTAGCAATTGCCTCATGTACACAGACAACCATCTCCTCCTACCACCCAACACCACAATCTGTAAGAGATGCACTTATCTAGCCAAACTGGAGGTAAAGCTCTCTCCAACCAAGACTGAACTTGACAGTCAAGAGGAGAAGGTAAACACTTGCACCACATCACACTCATCACATATTCCCACTAAACCTACACCACCAAAATCCACACGTAGAAACACAAAAACATTTGCAGAGGCTCTTAATAATAATCTGCTCAAGCAACAAAGACCTCCAAAGCAGAAAAGCAAGCAATCTCCACCCCCAACACAACCCAAATGACACATAGCCCACAGACTCAGTGTGCCAATAAACCACAGCCCATAAGTAAAAACAATGAATCCAACACACTAGTCATAGGTGACTCTATAGTCAGGAACAGTGATGTCCCACTCACCAGGCTAAACAAGGAGAAGGTTACTATCAGCTGCCTGTCAAGTGCCAGGATCCGCCACATAACCCATGCACTCAGGTCACTCCACAACAAGTACAAATATGACTCTGTCATTGTCCATGTTGGTGTGAATGACCTGAGATGTCCCTCCCTGGACTACATGAAAAGAGACATGGAAGAGCTCTCCGATCTTGCAGCCCAGGCAGGTATGACCCTAGCCCTGAGTAGCATCCTGCCATCGCCCAGAATGATACTGCAGTACAAGAACAAAATGATTGACTTCAACAATTGGCTAAGCTTCTGGTGTCATTCTAAGGGGAATTCAGTATCTGTCTGCCTGGGATGACATGACATGATGCTTTGCCAGAGATGGCCTGCACCTGTCGCCCCTGGGATTCTGGATACTGGCTAAGGGTCTTGCTGCCTCTATAGTGCCTTTTTTAGGCAAGGTTCAAATGACAAATTCACCACCATAAGAGGAACAGGCAAGCAAAAACTGAGGCTAATACTACTCAATGCTAGAAGTCTAAATCTCAAAATGCACTCACTCAAGGCACTCCTTAAAATGGAGAACATCGATATCTGTGCAGTGACTGAGACCTGGTTCAAGGCTCTAGAGAGCACCCCTGCATTAAAAGGCTATAACTCATACCACACCTTTTCGCCCATCTAACCTGGACCAGAGCACCAAAGGCGGAACTGTGTCCATATTCATTAAGGATATCCACACTTCCAGGCTAGTTGCACAGCATAATGCATCCGAAGTTATCCAAGTGCCACTAACTCTGTGCAAAACTGCAATCCGAATTGTAGCTTGCTACAGATCCCCCACCATGCCCCAGGATTCCCACTCCTCATTGCTTGATATACTGGAAAATATTAGGGTTCAACCAAACACTCTAATAATGGGCGATTTCAACTACCCCACGATTAACTGAGAAAACTACTCTTGTACCAACTCCTTTGCTCTACGCTTTCTGGACTTCATAAATTCCAATGCCCTGGATCAACTTATACACACCTCCACCAGAGACAACAATATCCTAGACCAAGTAATTACCAACATGAGTGACTGGTGTTCCACACCTGAAGTCAACTCCTCGTTGGTCAGATCCGACCATAAACTAATCACCCTAGATGGCCACATCCTGCCCCCATCCACCATTAAGGAAACTGTGGTAAAACATTTCTCCAAACCCAATTTCATGCTTCTTAAGACAGAAGTGGTAAACTTCATGCCACCCATGCAGATGGACAATGCAGTTACGACTGCTGAATCCTACACAAATGCACTCTATAAACACTTACACAAGTCCATGGATTGTGCTATCCCAAACAGAACCAAGACACTATCCTCCAAAAAAAGGAAGCCAAACTGGTGGTCCCCTGCCATAAGCAAATTCTACAACAGAAGGAAGAAACTGTTGCAAAAGAGAGTAAAATCCCATGAGTGGAGGAGCTCCCTGGTCAGCCTCAGTAAGAAGCTGAGATCTCTTATAAGATCCTCCAAAGCTAGCTACGAAAACAAAATTACCACTGATTCTAAGGGTAACCACAAAGCATTCTATAGCTATGTCAAGAATCTCAATGGCAACACCCAGATCTGCTCTGAGTTATAGCACAATGGCACAGAAATTACAGAATCAACTGGTATTGCCAACATCCTGGCAGATAGGTTCAGTGCTAACTTAACCTCCCCCCTCTCACCCCCTAAAGGGCCCATATCTATACAGGAAGAATGCAGAGTCCTTGTAATCTCATCTATGCAGGTAAAGGCTGCACTCTCTAAAACCAAAAGCATAGCATCCATGGGACTGGACAACATCCCAGACTGCATTTTACATGAACTTCAGAACAAACTGGCTCCCCTCCTAAGCACCATGTTCAATCATAAGCTTTTTGCCCACTGAATGGTGCACAGCAATAGGTATCCCACTCCAGAAAGTGGGAGCCACCACTGATCCAGGGAACTATTGCCCTATTAGCCTGATGAGCCTGGTCTGCAAGGCCATGGATCATATCATCATGAAACACATAAACAAAGATATTGGTAACCTCCAAACTCTGGACCCCACCCAGATCGGGTTTGTAAAAGGCAGATCATGCCTTCTGAACCTGACCAACTTCTTTTAGGCAGTCACCAAAGCCATAGACATCGGTAAGGTGGTTCACACAGCCTATCTTGACCTCGCCAAGGCTTTTGACACCATCCCCCATTCTGGAATTATAGCTAAACTCACTAAACTAGGTATAAGTCCCTACGTCACAAGATGGGTTGCCAACTGGCTCACTGACAGAACCCACACCATAAATGTTGCAGACTCCAAATCTGACTTCAAGCCAGTGACAAGTGGAGTACCACAGGGTTCAGTGCTGGGACCTCTTATGTTTGGTATCTACTTCTCTGAAGTACAGGCTAACACAGAAGGCCTCTGGTTAATGAAGTTTGCAGATTACTGCAAACTAGGAGCCATAGTCGAGTCCCCTAATGATGTGGACATCCTACAGAAGGGCCTCACTGACACAGATGCCTGGTGTCAGAGGTATGGCCTCAAGCTCAATGCCAAAAAGTGCATTGATATCCCCGTTGGTAAAAACTCTGTACTCATGAACTACCACGGCAGTCTACGTAATGCTGAATGTGTGATAAGTGACCTTGGGACCCAGGTGGACAGTAGTCACTCCTTTGATAATGACGTTGCCACAGTAGTCAGGAAATCCTGCTATGTGGCACACCTCATCACAAAAGAGTTCTCATCCAGGAAAAAAGAAGTCATTGTTCCCCTCTACTTGGCACTCATTAGACCCATTATAGAGTTCAATGTCCCTTTTGGAATGTACCTCCCAAGACATCTGCAGCAGCTGGAAAGGCCACAGAAGTACCACACAAAGAGGATTACTAGCCTCAAACAGATGCCCTACACTGACCATCTAAAAAAACTCCAGCTTTGCTGTGTAGCATATGGCCTACTCCAAGGAGATCTCTGCCTAACATATAAAGCTATGTTAAAG
Organism: Protopterus annectens; assembly: GCF_019279795.1. Taxonomy (NCBI): domain Eukaryota; kingdom Metazoa; phylum Chordata; order Ceratodontiformes; family Protopteridae; genus Protopterus; species Protopterus annectens. The sequence goes on along the minus strand of NC_056742.1, from coordinate 181,129,886 downwards.
CCAGAGCTGTTGGACATGCTGCAACTAAAGAAATCCCAATCCCTCTGAGCTACATGCTCTAGGGACCTAAACCTTGTCACCACAATAAACAGGACATGCTGGAGGGATAGATTCCGTTCCCAGAGACTTCCTATACTCTGGAACAAGCTACCCATCCATGTCAAGCAAAGTTCCTCATTAGCACTCTTCAAGAAAAATCTTGATGAATGTATGGGAAATAGGAACTACACCATTGGGATCACTTCTGTGTCTCTGCTCGACAGGGTCACAGGAAATTAACTTTCTTGGGTGGTGTAAGCCAGGAACCCTTGTTGGCTAGGCTTTCTTAGGCCCTTGGGCCGATAGACTAGTACCTACCTATGAACCTATGAACCTATGTAGGGATTGCTCATTAATAGGTAATTGCCTGTGCAGCAATCTGTGACTTAGATTTGCTAATTGCATCCAAAACAGCTGGGTTGCACTTTCATTAGCCAGCTGGCTTAACATACAGCTGTGTATGTTCCAGGGTGCAGCTGCTGCTGCAGCCTAGGACACATGAGGGGTGTGTGAACTCTTTGGAGGACAGCAAGCTGTATGAGTAACAGAGGCAGCAGTGTCAGCTGTGTTGTCACAGCAGAGCCAGGATAAGGTTACCCTTTACAGTCCAATCAAAGCATGTGCATAAGGTACATCTGTTATGTAACAGTGCCAGTCACAGGGTAGTAGGTGGGATATAGTTTGGTGATACAAATATGTGCAGTGTGTCCCTACCTACAGGCCTCTGACTTGCAAACATGGGTAGCAGTTAATTCAGTAGCAGCAACCTGTGCAGGTTATAATTGCACGCCTCTTTTATTACTTGTTGTGTTCACAAGAATGTAATTGATGTGCAACACACTGGATTTGAACCCAGGACTGTGGGTGGCAAAATAGCCTACATGCAAGTCGTTTAACAGACTGAGATACTCAGTCTGTGCTGTTGTAGGTGTATTTGCAAGATATATGTGCATGCATACAGTGTGAGACACACGTTTGCCTCCATCATTATGTGCATGGCTTACAAAGACTGTTGTTGCGCAGCAGGGTCCCACTTGTACACAGGTACTTTGCCATTGCTGCCATAATAGGTGTGTTTAAAGATGTCGCTGATAAAAGGGAGAAAGTATCTGCTATCATACCTCTCAGTCTCTTACAGAAAGAAATCTGGACAAAGCCATAAATAAAAGTGGGACAAAGACCCAAAAACAGGGAAAATATTTAAATATTGCTCTTACAAATTTAGAATGTTGATAGAATAACAGCTTTTGCATTAGCATGTATTTTCTGAAGGGTTTGACGTGTGAAACTCACATGCCTGTCATGATTTTCTATCCTTAATTTTTAATGACTTGCCACTACTTTGTCAGAAAAATACTATTCTGTAAAAACCAGGCCAAACATATGGGGAAAAACTCTGAGCATTCTGCAACAATCTGTACAGTTGACAGGTATGCCTGCTAACCCAGGCCTCATGTACATCTATTATTATTTATTTGGGTATGTACTGGTGTAGTGTTTGCATCACAATCACAATCCCAGGTACACTCCAATTTTTCCTATTATATGTTCTTGCAGTCTGTCAGTGGCAATCAGTATAAACATCTACTGAAATTTAGAGCTAAGTGGCCTAGTGGGCTAATGCAATGTACTGCTGTTGATAGGGTCCTGGGTTTGAGACATAACAGGGATGATTATTTTGCAGATGTGCTAACAATGTGAGAAACACATAAGATCATTAAGGCACTTTAAAGCACATTTAAGAGGATTTGCACAGATTTTCAGGGCAGGCTCCTTAGCTCAGTGCAAGCCTGCACTAAAAATTAAAAAAGAAAATAAAAAGGGAGTGATAGGACAGTGGGAAATTGGGGGCATGCAGGGGGGAAAACAAACTGAAAGGCAAGACGGGTGTAAGAAAGGGCCATATTGCCTTTTCTTGTACAGCAACAGCTGTGCAGTTTTTACAGACTTTGTACATGAATCTGGACCCTCAAAACCCAGAGAGAGGGGTGAGGACAACATAAATGTGTTGTCAAGCCAATTGGACCTAGTTAGTTGTGTCCACTGGACATGTGTGAAATGGAGAGCTATGTATGGGGTGATGTTTTTCTGTGTGACAAGTGCCCATTTGTTTTTATAAAGACAGAGTGGAATGTTGAGGGAAGGATGTAGGTATGGGTGGGGAGGTAAGGTGGGTAGGAAAGGTTGCATTTGCAGGCAGTCAAGACAAACAAGACAGCAGACAAGGGCAGTGTGTGACACATGAGGGGGGTAAATACCTTGGATAGGGAGGGTGTTGTGGAACTGAGGTGCATGCAGATGGCAGCAGCATGAACGAGATCCCCACCCATGGGCAGTCAGCTCTGCTCCTTCACTGCCCTGAAGGTGGCTGTGCTGAAGGCTAGGCGCTGGGGACAGCAGGCCCCACCATGTTGTCCAGTCTACCCTTAATCCAGCACAGGTGACTTCCATAGCTCCTATGAACAATCTTGCACACCATGGCCGATAGTTGATCTTGGATGACAACTCCCCCTCTGCCCCCACTCTGGGAGGGCCATCCCCATCCCCTGAGGCAGTTCCACTCAAAGATGTTGCAGGGCCTGTGGATGTGGCACCACCAGCTTGGGTCCCTGATGAGTTGGCAGAGTAGGCGGATCAGCAGGAAGCAGTGAACCCAGACATGATGTGGGTATGGAGGTAAACCAATACGTATAGGTGAGTTATGAACAAAACCATTGTTAGTAATAACAGTATGCCAAAACCTTGGAAATAGCCACATTACATTTCAATGCATATTATGTGAAACACAACAATAAATAACAGAACAGTCAGCATATTAACAGCATGCCAGTAACATCTATGGCATATGGCCAGCAGAATAGGTAATTCAACAAGTTTTGTTAATATGCAACCATAGTAATACATAACATTAATAAAACACATGCCCCAAGATAAAGTTTATGGAACAACATATGTTAATAGTAAATCATAACCAATATAAAACAATAATAAATATATGAAGATAAGGGATGGGGAGAGAGAGAAATACAGTCCATTAATATCATCACGGGCTGTATATTTGGCAACATTAATGTTATCTACTCTACAGGTCTGTCTTTTCTTTATGTGTAAATGTGCCCTATAGCTGCTGTAGCATGTACATACCTCTCAAGCTATCTGCATGGGACACTATGGGCCAAGCTGTAACACCCGCAGGTACACAACTACAAAGAACACTTGCACATCAGGTGGACCTATATAATTACCATGGTGTACTGTGAGCCGATGTACTGTTACTTTGCTATTGACATATAATCATGTCAACAATACATCTGTGACAGAGGGATTACACAACAGTAATTACATTCTGTGACAGCATGACACTTTAGAGACATGCATGTGTACAGTACAGAGAGTACACAACTATCACGCCTTGCTTGGCAGGCATGGGCATAGAACCCAATAGCAATGAATGCAGGGGACATATGCGTCACATATATTAATTGAGTGCAGCAACCTTTAGAAGACACTCCAGGCATACAGCCATACCAAGATTACATATTTTATTTCTTTTATTTTATTATATTTTATTATTATTGAACATATTTCCTTTATTTTATGCATTAATAGCACCTGTGTGGTAATGATTTTAATGGTCTGTGAATCTGAACAAACAATTATTTACACATAATATGGGCTACCTCACCCATTTACCAGTAGTCCCTGTGGAGAGAATTATATCTTTAATCAATACGTGACCAATACTGTTATTCTTTTGGAAGGCATGGTGATAGAACCCAATAGCACTGACTGCAGGGGACATGTGCATCACGTGTATTAATTGACTGCAGCAAACTTTACAAGACGCTCAAGGCATACAGCCACACCAAACTTACACATTTTATTTCATTTATTTTATTATATTTTATTATTATAGAACATATTTCCTTTATTTTATGCAATAACAGCATATTCGTGGTAATGATTTTAGCAGTCTGTAACATCTGAACAAACAATTATTTACACATAATATGAGTTATCTCACCCATTTACTTTTAGTTCCTGTAGAGGGAATGATATCGGTATTCAGTACGTGACTGACACTGTAATATTTCTGGGAAGCTTGGAGATAGAACCCAATAGCAATGACTACAAAGAACATGTGCATCACATATATTAATTGACTGCAGCAACCTTTACAAGACACACAAGGCATATAACCACACCAAGATTACACATTTTATTTCATTTATTTTATTATATTTATTATTACTGAACATACTTCCTTTATTTTATGCATTAATAGCACATTCGTGGTAATGATTTTAACAGTCTGTGACATCTGAACAAACAATTATTTACACATAATATGGGCTACTTCACCCATTTACCAGTAGTCCCTGTGGAGAAAATATTTGTCATCATAGTACATAGCACTGGATTCGAACCCTGGTCTCTACACTATGCCTACACATAATTTTTTTAAATCTGGGGGCAAGTCTTTCTTGCTCCTAAGCACTAGCAAATGACATTTTTCCACTGCTAGTTTGTCCCGTTGTTTGTTCTAATGTATCCTTATTTTTTACCCAGGCACTTCTGAGTAGTTTTCAAGCAATATAAAAATAATGTTACAAACTAAATTTTAAGAAGCAAAACTAATAAAAATGTACAGCCTCTATAAACCCAGCATCAAGTTATGAAGTGCAGGTATATAGAAATGCACAGCCCTTGTAATACATTTAGAGAAATAGCATAGAAAATACAAATTTAAATATTTAGGTGCTAGCTCATAATAGTTAAGACAAATTCCCAAGGTTTTATAATGAACTGTGCATCATATGGAGGTTAATTTAATAACTTTATGGTGTTTAAAAATAATTTGAAAAATGTTCAGACTATGATACAGCTGACAGGGAACAACATTGTTTTTGTTATGTATAATTTATTCATACTAACGTAAATATTAGGACTTTCAATATATTAGGTTTGATTGGTTCATGGGATAAATGTAGAAGGACAACTTTCCAGGGGAAAGATTTTAAACTGGGGAAAGGTTTGTAAGCACTGAAATATTGTTACCCATAATTGTTTAATAAAATTACATTCCCGTGGAATATTAAATATATCAGCTTTTGGTGTATTACAATCCATACAGGCATCAGAGGTAGCTATGTTATATTTGGTTCTCTGTTCAGGGTACTATAAGCATCACTATTAATCATAAATTGAGTATAGTGAAATCTTTTTTTAAAAGGTATGTGTTTTAAGTTTAGAGTAATCATCTGTTTTAGATGTTGACTGGTAAATGATTGAGAGTGATATATATTTCATGAATTTGCAAATAGATATCTATCCTGATTGTTACATTGAATATACAACTTATACACTGCATATAATGATTTAGGGCCTAGTAAAACTGTCATAAATGAGAAAACGAATTCTGACTTCAAGGTATCTCCAATAATATAATATTTGAGAGATTTTAATGTATTTAGGATAAATGTTATCGTAGAAAAATAACCTCTGGGTAGTTTCAAATTAGAAACAATTTGTTCAACCAATATGGTTTATGCACTATAAAATCATCAACAATAGAGTTCAAAAATAATGGAAATTATTTCATAGCAATCATTTGATTATTTATTAAGATGTTAGGGCTTTTGTGTATAAGCTAAAATAAAGATGGTATATAATGTAATTTTAAGACATTTAATAATTTATGAAAATTAGTACTATGTTTAATTTCAATGGGTCTTTTGTGGGGTAGGAAAGTTTGCTGTACAGTGGTAATTATTAGTATTAACTTAGCAAAATGTATAATAATAAATCTTATGTTACCCCTGCTTTTTCCAGTTATTCAGAAGCTTAGTGCAAATAGCAGTGGTAAACCAAAGTTTTTATGAGTTCTTCTCTATTATCTTGTGTTGGGGATGAACCTGTATAGTTTTGGAATTGTTTAACATTTGTGTTTACTAATGTGGGGCTCTCCGCACATCTGCTTCTATCCCATTTTTATTAGTAATAACCTAATAAATTGTAGAGTATGCAATGCACGTAGTTTACGTGTGAATTATACTCCATGTGCATCATTGGGCACTGTTTTTATGCTGTATTTTCATACTTCTTATATGCTGTTTTTATACGATGTTACACTTCCATGTATGCTTAGTATGTTGTTTCTTGGGGATGTTAAGTGACAGTCATGAACTGCTACTGAGTAGTTGAGATTCTCATAGCATTCCAGCTTTTAGGCAGCAAAACAGTTCCCTGTGGTACATTTGACTGGGGACACATGCCTGTAGAAAAATTCAGCTGAAGAGACATATGACTGTCACAAATTCACTGTGAGAGCAGAGAAGCTTGCAGTGTCATGCCCACATCTTCACTAACCAAGTGCATGGGGTCAGTGGAAATAATGTGTGTTGTGCTCAGTACATGCTTATGTAACAGTAACATGTAGATGTGTGCTACAGCATGGATGAAATCCAGCAAGATGCTGTAGTCATACATATGCTCCAGTATCCATTTTAAGCAATGTTCTGTAGAAACTGTGAAGGGGATAGTAGTAGTCCATGTACATCATTAATAAAGGCAGTACCCATTGTTCACTGCATTTTCGTTGCCAATGACATGGCCTGTGGGCATCCTACTGCTAATGCCTGCCATATTGTCTGCTGTATTTAGGTGCCTTGGGTCCAGAGAAATCACTCCCCCTCCTTCATATACTTGGTTAAATAAAGAATTTCTTACTATTTTGTGAAAATCTCATGTCTAGCTGAACAAAAGTACTTGGACTTTTACATGTGTATGTTGTACAGTTTTCAAGATATGAAGAGTTGTTTGTGAAACTTTAAAGACAAAAATATATTCCTGAGTTTGCTTGCATTATAGCATATTTCAGTATTGCTGTGATGACTATGACTATACTATTCTCACTATAACTGAGACCTTTTTTTAGTGATAACACTGCTGGCTGTACATTTTTAATAATATTTATTGATCAGAAAAATATTTGCCATTGCTTTGATCATATTTTTAACTTGATTTGTTTAATAGCTCTGGAATGTAAAGATGTGTCTAAACTGCTAGGGTGTGACATTTCAAAGATCTGATGTGTTAAAGAGTTAATAAACATTTGTTTTCTATTTGTTCTTTTTTTTTCAGTTTCCTGCCATGCACTTGTAAACAGGCACTGAATGGAGTCATGCAATGTTGAGCAAGGCAGAGATATGGGAGAAACAAGAGATACCTTCAAGGAAAGCAGCGATAGCTAAGTATTCATTATAGCATACAGTGTGGTGCTTTTGGTTATGTCAGTGCTCATCTGCAGCACAAGCATTAGAGAAGACCTATGACTCAACTAATATAATGTGGAATTGCTTTGAGTATGCAGTAGTGTCTCACAGTCTCTTCCTGCTGAGATGTTGTGCACTGAAATATCAATGTTTGCAAAAATGAACTTTTTTAACTAATGAATAGTTTTATGTATTTTCTGTTAGGTATTTTGTGAGACCAACAAGTCCTCCTCTATCTAATCAGTCATTCACAAAAATGCAGTTACAATGTGGTCCACATTAATAGCGATCCTTGAAACTACAAATAGCAAAACATGTACTAAGTTTGGAGTTGCAGCACATGAGAAAACTACCATCTATTCAGAAGTATGTAGATCTCAGTATATATAATTAGTGAGGGGGTAATACCCCCCTACCATGTTAGGTGTATAGGGGGAATGACCCCCCCCAAAACAAAAAAAAACAAAAACAATTGCAAAAATAGCAATTAATTTTGGAATTCACTATTTTTCTGGACAGCCCGGCTCTAATGGACAGTATGCCCTGGGTCTAAGTATAAATAATGGCTTTCAAAACCCACATGGCAAATCACCCTGGCATTGCCCTAGACAACAGTGTCATTCATCCATGTCTGTCCTCCAGTGTAACCCTAGTTCTGGAATAGGCTGCACCTACCTATCAAGCAGAAATCTTTAAAGCCAGTGTGGATGACTTGATGGGCGATTGCAAATTTTCATTATAAATATGTGGAGAACTAAAACCTTTAAATACAGGGAGCAGCTCATAAACAGCTCTTTGCCTTAATTATATGTGCTGTCTGCATAGGCACTTCTCAACATTGTCCATCCGGTTGATAACTAACTGGTTGGGTGTCTTCTCTGCAGTCCTGATTCCTAGAAGATATGGCTACCTGAATTTTTTTTATATTCCTTCTTAAGTAAAGATTTTGCCCTGCAAGGTAGTTCTATTTTCCCCACAAATTTGGGATTTGGAATCAATACATTTTATAAGGGAGTGGTGCTATGTTAAGTTCCCAGCATATGTGTCTGAGTCTGCTGGTCAGTTGAAGCCTCTTCAATCATATGTGAGTTTGACCATAACAATTATACCAAAACCACTTTCAGCAACAGTGGAGCTTTAATTTTTCTCATCTTTTGTATAATCTTGAATTAGGTATATATACATTTGGGAGATTGTGGGGTGTACAAGGGCCTTACCTCCCTGTGAAAAGAGATTACCTCTGAGTTTCACAGAAAGTGGTTTTGGCATAATAGCTTTGGTCAAATTCACTTTCAGTTAAAGTGGATTTGACCAGTCGACATAAATCCCATTTGTGCAGTTTCATCACCTTTTTTCCAAGTACTCTTGAATCAAAGCATTCACCAACTGCAGTCTGGGAATTAACAATATTATCCTTGTTCTACTCCACAAAATCCCAGTTTCCTGTCCATACATTCATTACCATTATTGCAGCCCACTACAGGTGGTCGGCATTTTATGTTATATCCATCAGGCTACACAGCTGCTACCCAAGGCACTTCCACAAATCCCATCATCCATTACAGTACAGTCTCTGATGAAATAGATTTCACGATCAGTTTCCTGCAGGTAAAAGATATGGAGAATTTCTCTTGCAAGCTGCCTTGATGTGTTTCTAAGATCAGTTTTATTAAGTATTTTAACCACATAACTATAAACCAAGTGAATTGCTGGAAAAATATCCTGCACTTGCTAAGCAGATGCAAGTAGTTGTGAAAAAAACACCATCTGTAATAAAACAATGTCTGCATGCTTAAATATGTGCTCTCAGCTATGCTATGGAGAAAAATACAGAGGTCAGGTGATGACCTGTTGACATGCATTTTCTTTAAATGCTGGTAAATTTAAGGAAACACATAATATGTGATTGTGTAGGTGCATGGCCTGTGTTCTTGGATAAAACTGGAAGGAAAGTAGCAGCAGCCTGGCGCCTTACTGTAAATCCACAGTCCTGAATATACTCCTTGCAAAAATGTGGTGGGCAATGGCAGCCTGACAGATTGTTAAAAATACACAGACCTGCTAAAGAACCATGGATAGGTGAGGACATTAAGGGAACTGAAATACTGGTTTGTTGGAAGAGACAGAATAACTTGTATTTTGTAAGAAACCTGTTACTCAGTCTTACTAGAAAAATCTTAGTTGTTATGTCATGCAGAAATTGAAAATGAAGAATCCATAGTACATGATGCGGAACCATGTCAGAAGGTTTCAGTCATTAATATCATGAAAGATGCCTTAGTAGAGGCAGAGTAGATGATACAGATGGCAGGAGAAAGACACTGGCACAAGATTCCTTTTGCTGAGGCAGAAAAAGGAAAAGAGACACCTACACCTGCAGTCATATTTGAAGAGATTATACCTCCCACTTCAGCTCAGTCACAGTGTACTGATGAAAGATTTACTGATGTGGCAGATTTGCCAATAATTAATGAGGATTTTAAGACTGAACAGTTGGATGATGGTATATTAAGCTAGGTCAGAGGAAATATAACCGGATCATAACAAGAAACAGATGAGAAAGCATAGCACATTGTGTCACCAAACATAATTTCAGCTAAAGCAAAATGAGTGAGTGTTGTTGAGAGAAATTGCTTTTGCTGTTGGTGGAGTTTGCTTTTCTCTCCAATGCTGTGCAGTCTCAGAGTTGGTATATAGAAGTGTGTGTGTCGGGGGGGGGTGTACTTTCACCAAATTAACCTTCATTGACTCCCCATGAATCTATGAGAATGTTTGCCCTTTTCCATACATACATTTTAAGTTGAAAAATGACTTGCTGTATAGGGTGAACAAAAAAAAATAAATTTTACATAGACTCTTGGTTTAAAAATCTGTGACAGTTGCGGTTAAAAGGGAATCTAGCCATATTTTGGAAGAACACTTAGTGATAAGCAAAACCAATGCTAGAATTTTAAGTGGCTTCCATTGTCTTGATGTAATAAAAGACATTGAGAAGTTACATGCTGCTTGCCTACAATGCCATAGAGTATCCCCACATTACTCTAAGTTCACAAGTCTGCTGCTACATATGCCTGCTATTGAGATCCCAATTAAGCAAAATAGCTGCGGGTCTTGAAGTCTTATTAATAAAGTCTAGTAATGGATATAAAAACATCCTAGTGATTATCGACTGTGTTATTTAGTTTCTTCCTGAAGCAATACCTCTGAAAATACAATGCAATACCTCTGCAAAAAAATCATGCTATGTTAATAGCCAGAAAGTTAGTTTTACTTTTTCCAGCATATGCAAATAAATACTCATTGAATAAGGTAGTGTAGCAGCTTTTCCAGTATTTCTATAGTAACACTGTTAAGGACTTCAGTATAACGAGCTCAAACCAATGAGTTAATGGAACACTTTAAGACTCTGAAGTCTACCCTAAAGAATGCAGTAGAACAAAACAAAAGTTCTGCAATCAGTTATGTCCATAATTCCTTTTTGCCATAATGGAGATGCCTTAAAATTAAACATGATTTACACCATTTGTGTTACTGTATTAGATAAATCCCCATATCCCCAAGGTTTGCTGTGCATAACAACTAAGACCTGGGAGGAAGAGAAAGCCCCCTTAAAATGACCAGAGTACTTCAAACACTTGCAAAGCAGGTAATACATTGTTAGGTCAACACTTTAAGGAAATACAAAAAGGGCAAGCGAAGTGCAAAAGAGAAAGTACAAAAATAAAGCCAAATCCAGGGGGGGTTAGAATATGGGATAAACTACTGAAAATAATTCTTAGCAACATGCCAAAGACCATTTGAAGTGGTACAGAAAATGAAAATAAAAATTAGGTACAAACAAATACCAGCTGTAAAGGGGAAGAATGTGCTGAAGCCATGGAAGGAAACAAAAGCTTCTGGAGTTAGCTTTGCAGAAGGTATAAGAATGAATGGTATGGTAGGTGGAAACCTGACCATTATATTTCAAACAAACAAAACTCGGTCTGATGTCAAGAAGCAAAAAGTAAAACTGGTATTTACTGAGAAACAAAGATATTTTTTTCCTGAACTATCTGGTTGCAAAGATTTAAGTCAGCATCACAATAAAATTTTGTGATGGGATAAGGAAACCTAAATGCCATCACCAGGCTTAATACTTAACTAAGCCCCTCAATAAACAAAAACAAAATGTGTGGTATTCTGAACCTCTCAAAAGCTGAAAAAATCCTCTATGTATTCAGCATTGGAGATCTCAGTAGTACCCCAGCCTTATAGCTACACCAGTCACATAACTTCCATAACAACACTGAAAACTCCAGGCGAAATATCAACTCTCTTTTATCTCCCTTTCTTCTAAGGCCAGAAAGAGCTGAAATAATTAAAGAAGTCATCTTCGCTCAAATCAGATACAGACTCCCCATCATAATCACAGCCTATAAAAAAAAATAAAATAAAAATAAAAAACTCCACTATACAGTTGAAACAACATTTGCTGAGTCCTTTCTAATTTCCAAGGTGCCTGCCTGCCTCTTGCTGCCAAAGACCATAATAAACAACCACCTATAACTTCTGCAACTTCTTCAAATTAACTCCATCACTATATACTCCCAAATCCAAGCCAAACTGCACTGCACCTACAACTCATTCTTCATTTTTGCACTAAACATTTGACAATCCTTTCCTCCTCACCTAAAACAAATTGCCGCCTTCCCCCAACATTCAGAGTACAACTCAAAAAGCACTTCATCAAACATCTGATTGCAAGTGTTTTTCCTACTCGATACATCACTTCACTCATCTCTCATCTATACAATTTTCTAATCACCCCACTGTAGTAAATTATTCCATGTTTGTTTTTCTCCTCTGTCAATAATATTTGCTCATTGTAACAACACAACAAAAAGCACATGAGCAGTCCACAGCTATAAAAAACAGTTCTCATAGATGAATCCCTCTACTTCAAAGTAAAACATCCAATGAACAAGATATTAAAGGAATGTCAGTTTATTCTCATAGCAAACTCGGTTAGCTCACATGGGTGAAAGTGCTAACCGAGTTTGCTATTAGAATAAACTGACATTCCTTTAATATCTTGTTCATTAGATGTTTCACTTTGAAGTAGAGGGATTTGTCTATGAGAACTGTTTTTTTATAGCTGTGGACTGCTCCTGTGCTTTTTGCTGTGTTGTTACATTTTATATTGGAGCTTGAGGAGCATTTATCCCCTGGCAACATTCATTGTCGTTTAATATTTGCTCATTGTTTTAGTTGTCTGCTGGACTTTGCAACATCTGTGATTATTCTGTGTTTGTGAATCAGTTCTGATTTTTTTTCTGAATTTTTTCATGAAGGGTGTGCTTACAATAAGTAAAAGCATTCAGGGCAGCAGAATCCCAAAGAAAAGTAGCAAATGCAGAAATCAAAAAAATGCTTTAAATATTAAATAGTGAGGCATTCATTAGTGAATGGAACACTCAGATAATGAATGTCTGTAATCTGGAAGGATCCATAAGTTTTTGCAATGATTTCCAGAAAATGAATGACTTATCTAGTCCACTTATCCAGTGCCCTGATTGGATGAGTCATTGAGACTTTCAATTTTTTTGATCACTCTAGATTTGACCAGAGGGTCAAAGAGAAGATTGCATTCTTCATAAGTCGAAGGTCTTTTTCATTATACTGTCTTATGTTTTGAACTTCACAGAGTGCTTGCCACTTTTCAAAGGCTCATGGGTAAATGTCTGAAATTGTATGGCAGATACTCAGCAGGGTACCTTGATGATTCAGTAATTTATTCAGAAGCCTGGGAATCCCATTTAACTTAAGTACAAGCTGTTCCAGAATTCTTAAGACAAGCAGCACTCATCTTTAATACTGACAAATGTAAGCTTTGTATGACAGAGTAGAGATACTTATTATATGTTATTGAGAAAGGAGTCTGTAGACCTCAAGCAAGCAAAATAGAAGTGGTCAAGAACTGATCCATACTCTGAGCCAAACATTAACTAAATGCATTCTTAGGGAGAGCAGGTTACTATAGAAAGTGCATGCCCATCTTTAATATCATAGTCTGTCTTCTGACCAGCCTTAAATAAGGTAAAGCACTATCCATGTAAGGGGGACTATAGCAGTAGAGCCAGTATTACTTGGCCCTAAGTTCAGAAAACCCTTCATCATGTACATGAATGCATTTGAAGCAGAACTGGGAGCTGTCCCATTTCAATAAGCAAGTAATAGGGAACATTCAGTCTGCATCATCAGTGGAAAGTCAAGTAGAAACGAGGCACAATACTTTGTGATAGAACAAGGCTGCCTTACTGTTGTCCAGGATTTCAGTTCATTACAATATTACTTGTTGGGATTCAGCCTCATATTAACTTCTGATTATGCACCACTGCATTGACTGTACAAGTGGCAGCATTGTGAATAACAAATTATCCAGGTAGTTTTTATTATTACAGCTTTATTGTTTTAACATTATTCATAGGCCTGGCACCATGCATGCAAATGTGGATGGTTTATTTTGGATTCATAAAGCATTTTAGTCAGAATGCAACCAGAGGTTACATACAGGGAGGGGAGAACATTGCAGCATAGTAGCTTTTGAAATGCTGCCTGATGTGCTGTTTCTATGATGATACATTCATCATGCATTGTCATGCAAATTGGCAAAGTGTATTAATTTCACTTTAGTTTAGTTTAATTTATTAAATTATTTGTCTTAGGATGACTGGGTGAGAGGGCTAGTCAGTTGACCATTTTCAGCCATGACACTGGCTCATAAGAGTAAATGGAAATAAATAAGTAGAGCATTAGTAAAACAAATAAACTATAATTTTTAACAAGATAAACTAGCAACATGTACCATATGTTACTGGGAGAGGAACACTTACACTACAAACAGACAAAATAGAATATGTCAATAACAAACATATTCCATACTATATAACACATATTAACAAAGGAAAATCTTAAACAGTAGGGTTTAGTATGAGTCACCTGTGAAGTCGTATTAAAAGCAAAGTATGTAATACTAACAGAGGCATTTGTCTCTCACAGAGAGGGAGTTGTATGATTGGGAATAGAGACTGTTGAAACACATTGGCCAGAAAAAAAAATGTGTAATTTCAGGAAACTGCCTGTGGAAATTTCAAGGTAAAAAAAAATAGAATCCTAATTGTGGCTACTTAGACAGTGCCCTGGGCTTGCTTATGTGTATACCAGCAAGTATAAGACAGTTTGATATAACTTACAGTAGCAAGACAGTCAACTGGAAGCTGTTCTGGTTTCCTTTGAGAAGCTTTGCAAATGTAAACATACCCATTATTTAGATTAATTTTGGTTATGTTTTTCTTTATTTGCATGTAGTTGTGTGGGGTGATATACCATTCAGGATTAGCAATGTAGTCTCTCTGATTATAAATCCCCACTCTGAGATGACTCTAGCTGTAATTTGTATCAGATGCTATGCTCCTAGATTGAAGCACATTTTTCCCTTTGTTTACTAGGTTACCCCACTAGTCTAGTAGCCTCTTTTCAGTGGAGACCTTAAGAGGTATTCATACTATAAGGGTAAATTTGGCCAGTGAACTGGCACTTCTCTTTGAGGAGAGGAAGTGATACTCTGTATGGAGCTACTATTTGATACCTAAGATTACCTACTGAAGTTCCAAAAATTCCAACATGGAGGAGACTACAGACATGTAGAGAGGAGCAAAAGAAGACTAAGTGAAGGAAGATGAAAAGACAAAATAATTGTTACAAAATTGAGAATTGCAAGATTGGAGATACCAGCATTGGTAAATTTGATGAACCAGACAGAGCAAAAGGAAGGAGAGGATATATGATGGATTAACATAGTTTAGACAGTATAAGAAGAGGAAGAAACATGGAGGTTAGAAAATAAGTAACAGTCAATGAAGGGAAAACATTGGAGCCATTTTTGGTTGGTGGAGTAGCCAATTTTAAGAATTTACCTCTGCAGCAGGTTATTTGTTAAAAGAAAGAAAGGGTTATGCAGATGCAGCAATGCAAGCAAAAATGGAAGAAAGAACTAAAAGAAGACAGGAATTCATGTTTTTCAATAACCACTGACATGATGTCCAGTCATAGGACAAAAAGTAAAAACAACGACAATGACAATGTAAACAGGTATGGCATTATGAAAAGTGTTATCTTGCCAATAAAGTTTGACTTAGAAAAACATAAAAACAGCAATTCATTTTGGAGCTGAAATTTCTGTGTAGAAACATTTGAAAGCTTTAATTTGGTGAAAAACTTCTGGCAGAGCCAAAAAAAAAAAAAAAAAAAACAATAGCACCACTGAAATTACAAACAATAAAGAATAAAAGAATATAAATAGGCAGTCTAGGAATTCTGGTATAAATAAGCATGAGTTTAAATGTTTTTTTTTTTCCTTTTAATTATGTAGCAAAGTACATGAAGTTAAAAAAATATGTGTTGAAATGTATATAATGGGGGTGTGAAAGTGTGGTTAATGGATGTAAAGAAAAAGAAAATTCAACAAATGTCTAATACAATAATTTTGAATGGTAACAGAGAATTTGTTTAATACTGTGGCAAACCAAAAGTGTGTTATTTCTGTGGGGGTGAAAATCATTTACTGCAAGATTGTTACAAAGGGGCAGCTAATGTGGGGAGAGTGACATATAACAATCAAATGTAAACTAGTTTGTAGAACATGTAGAGAATTTGGGCATTTCTGGTTTGACCATCACATATTAGAAAAGGAAAGAGTAGATCAGAAGAAAGCTCAGAAGAAAGACAAAGAGTATAAATATTATAATAGGAGATGTCAAAAGAGAAGGTGGTATGAGGAAGGGGATCCTGAAGAAAGTTTGAAAAATAAAGCTGTAGCTAAAGAAGAATAAGAGTTCAAAGTGATTTTTTTAATATACAGGAAAAAACATATTTGCAGTTTTAGAAAGTGGAGATGAAGAAAAACAAGAACAAGATCATAAAAAAATCAATTTCTGGGAGACGCAGGTGATGGAAAAGAAAAGAAAAAAATTGGAAGTAAAATACAAAAAACAAAAAAGGTGATATAGGAATTTTAACCTTAAATGTCAATAGTATTTAAATTGAAATAAGAAGCTTGGTGGTGGAATGGTTTACAAAAGTTATAAAGAAATGGCCATTTTTGCTTTGCTGAAAACCATATGTAACAAAGAAGAAAAAAATAAATTAAAATGTAGGCAGTATGGGGGAGAGGCAAAGCTTAATAAGTAGGAAATGCTTATAAAAATGAAGAAATAAAAATTCTAGATATACCCGTAATAGTACCAGGAAGAGTAGTGATATTGGAATGAGACAATAAATGGTAGATTAATAGTGAGTTATGTGTATACTAATCTGATGGAAAAATAGTTGAATAATAAAACAAAATTGCGTTAATGAATATACCAATAGTGGTGGTAGAATATTTTAACTGTAACATGAGGAAAGGAAAAGGAAGAATGACAAAGGATATTACAATTTTAAGAGGAATAATACAATGTACAAATGTAAAAGTAGGAAGGTACTAAGATTGGACATATACAAGGGGAATTTTGAAGACTTAAACTGATTATATAATTTAGTCTAAAGACATGCAAAAAATAACATATTGTAAGGAGCACAGAGGGCATAATTTTCAGATCAATAGAATGGTATGGGTAAGGATAAGCACAGACAGAGAAATAATAAAAGAGGGAAAGAGATAAAGAGATTAACTGCATAGTTTTAAAAAGAGGAGAAGAAAAGTATAAGACAGAAAGAAGTATTATGGAACAATCATATGACAATGAAAACATGTTTTTAATAGAACATGGTGATGAGCAGAGTATAAGCAGAAAAAATATATATATTTAAAGGTGGGAGAAAAATAAAAATAATTCAGATGAAATATGAAGAAATTTTATAGGATTGTGGGAAGACAAATGTGTAGGGAAAATATATGAAAAAGAAAAAATGGATGGGCAAAAAAATGAAAAGTGAAAAAAAGATTTGAAAAAGTGAAGACATTTTTAGAAAATTATATAAGAATAAAAGAAACAGAGAAGGATATAAAAGAATGTAAAAATGAATAAGTACCAGGAGTCAAAGGTATAAGCTATGAGTATTATAAGTAAATGAATAAAGATGAAATACAAGTTTTTTTTTCTAAAACTATTAAATGAATGTAAAAATGAATAAGTACCAGGAGTCAAAGGTATAAGCTATGAGTATTATAAGTAAATGAATAAAGATGAAATACAAGTTTTTTTTTTTTCTAAAACTATTAAATGAATGTTTCAAGGACAGATAAATTGAAGAAGGCATATATGTTAGGGTAGTAAAACATATATACAAAAAGGATGAAATAAAAGAAGTACTGGAGGCCTATAATACTAGGGAATATTGACAGCAAAATATTTATGAACATACTACAAAAAGATGGAAATATATTGGATGGGGTAGTTGGAGAAGTCTGTGGTTTAAAAGAAAGAGAGGTGAAGGAATGTTAATTATAGTGAAGTAGTAGTAGAGATGATATTGACAGAAAATAAAGAATTAAGACTGATAGCATGTTACTTGGCTAAAACCAATGACTGAGTTATAATGTAATGTAACAAATTTTGAGACATATGGTATAGGAAAATATTCATATAATAAACAAATGTCATGAAAATTCAAGGGTGCAGAGTATGCTAAGTGGATCCAAGGGAAAAATAAGTATTAAGAGATGAGTAAAACAGTCATCCCTATGAATACTTATTTATTTTAGTCATCAGTGGAATACTACAGATGGTATCAGTTCTTCCTGTCATTTATTTTTTCAATTGATCTGTGAACTTGCTGCCTCTTTTTGACAGTTGTCAGGCTGATGATGTTAACTCAGTGAAGGAACACTGACAGTGTGATTCATGGATTTTTCCCTTTTCCCCACTGTTGACTACCCCTGGAGTTGGTATATTTAATTAGCAAGGTATGGAGGCTTATCTTTGCACACGGGGAGTGTAAGGGGGCTTTTCCCCCTGCACATTCAGTATAGTGTGTGTTCAGGTAAGAAGATTGAATATATTACCATTCAGCAATAGTCTTTTGACTATTGCCAGTATAATTGTATAAACATAAATGTACAAAATAAGGGAAGATAATTAGAAGATGGAAGGAAATGTTATACCACTGATATGTATGACATATGTTGGTGATTAGGTTCTGATAGCAAACGAAGGGATGGATAAGTGATGTTGGAGTAGGGACTATAAAGCTACTTAAGTAGCTTCAGTACAAAATAGGAATTGGCATATGTTGTTAGCAGATGACAAACTAAAAGAAACTGTAGGTATGAAATCTAGGTTTTATTACAGGAATAGAAAATCATGAAAAAGGTTGCTTTGCTATAATAATATTGTCCAATTAGAACAACCAGTTTCACAATGTAAAAACATGCATACTTGTAGGACTTGCAGTGTATGTTGTTTTATAAATAGTAAAAGCAGTTTCTTTGTGCTTCCTAATACTGGTAAATGGTTTTATTTCCCTAGATATTCAGACTGTTCCACTAGCAATATTGTATATTTGGCTATATGGCTAGATGTTGCTTATTTTATGTAGGAAAGACCAAGCGTTACCTACAAGATTGAATTTGGGAACATGTATATGAAATTCGTACCTGTAATTTAAAGAATGCTGAAGTGAAACATGTTATGCAGAAGAGATCAGGACATTATTTTGTTGCTTTGGTTTTGCAACAGCTGGATTACAGCATAAGGATGATGAATTTAGTTATTCTAACTGAGAAGAATGAACTGAGATGGAATTGAACTTTTTAGGTGATCGAGGCTGGGGACTGAATGAAATGATATCTTTAAAACCACACCTTCAGTCACACCCCCTTCTAAGGTGACTGGACATTTGGTTTCTTTTACTTGATGATAGTTAATATGTTATCTCTCTTTTAAGTTCCATTTTCTTATGCTACAAAGTGTTTGAAGGTATGATGTTTTTTAAAACATATTATAGATTATCTTTGATTTCATTGCTTTAATATGATACTTAATTTTATACATATTCCTTAATTGCATTGTACTTGTCCTTTATCATGTGCTCTGTCTATTGTGATATGAATGGATATTCTTAGATTTGTCACTATATTTAAATGTTTTAGTTGAATGTCTGTTTTTATAATCCAAAGATGCACCCTGGCTGGTGGGAAAACTCTCATTATACAACAACCCCCCATTAATATTCAAAAACATGCACGCTGATTGGTCAACGTGCATGTTGTAAATCAGAGTTATATTAATGGAAAAAGGTCCGATCGCCCGGACTTTTTCCATTACTATAACTCTTTTTTTACAGCAACGGAGAACGCAAGATCTCTGTTGCTTCACACTGTCTCGCTATGTTAAACGAGTTTAACATAGCGAGACAGCTTTAAAAAAAAAGCAACGGAGATTCTCCATTGCTTTTTTTAAAGCTGTCTCTCTATGTTAAACGAGTTTAACATAGCGAGACAGTTTGTAAAAAGCAACAGAGATCTTGCTTTCTCCGTTTCTTTTTTTCAAAACTGCCTCGCTATGTTAAATGGGTTTAACATAGCGAGACAGCTTTAAAAAAAGCAACGGAGAATCTCTGTTGCTTTTTTTAAAGCTGCCTTGCTATGTTAAACCCATTTAACATAACAAAACAGTTTGTAAAAAGTAACGGAGATCTTGCTTTCTCCATTGCTTTTGCCCACAGCTCTGATGTATTGCATAGGCATACGCACACGCAGTACATCAGAACTGCCACAGAATACCAGACAGCTGCGGAAGGGCAGCAAGGAGGCATTATACAATGCCATTATTTACGAAAAGTATTTTTTTTTTCTTAAATAATGTTATTGTATAATAGCAATAAATCACGCCTGGGTGTGGGTAATGTTGGATTTACCCACGGTTGGCTTTGTTTTGCAACTCGGGCTTCGCCCTAGTGACCAAACCACACCAACCATGGGTAAATCCAGCATTACCCACACCCAGGTGTGGGTTATTGATATATTATTCAATTAAAGCTTTATTGATTTTTTTCTTATGGCTCTGTTATTTGCCCTCAGTTGTTTGTATTCTACTGATTTTACTATATTTCTTCTGAGATTGGATTTCTAGCTACTGTTTTTTTCCCTACTTAAAGAGCTTGTTTGCAATTAAATAACATGAAATCTGAGGTGTTTAGTAAAATAAAATAAATAAATAAATAAAAGTGGGACATATTTCACAAGAATGGAACTAAAGATTTTGGGTGTGGAATTTGGTGAGTGTAATACGTCAATGAAGAGATATATTAGAACAAATAAAAGCATTTTTGGTTTAGTCGAAACATTTCTATTTATCATTTCAGAAAAGAGTGTCTTCTGTGTGGCGACATGCATGAATGGGCGTTCCTTCATTGAAGATTGTGCGTTAGGCCCGGCAAGCCAGCACGTAAAAATTCTACTGCCAATCATTAGCGGACCGGAGTTCCACTGTGGCAACCCCTAACCGGGAAAAGCCGAAAGACACAAACAAACAAACAAACATTTCAGAAAAGAACGACATGTACACTGAATAGGTAAAATATCGCATCTAGGGGAAAATATATATATATATATATATATATCTAGGTCCACTTCTAAATCTTGAAAGCTCATAATTTCGAAGTTCAAAATACTGAGTCCAAAATCTCAAAAGTTCAAAATACTGAAAACTCAAAATACTGAATTTCATAATATCAAAAAAACAGAGTACAGCAACACTTACAATACTTCAGCACTACGTAAGAAAACATATTACTCTTCTCCAGCTATAAGCAGGGGGAAAGACCACCTGTACCCCCAATGTTAGGGGAGGGCTGTGCCCCCACACCCCCACTACTTAAATATATCAACTCCAAGATTACACTCCACAGAAAAGAAGAAAATATCAAACATACCATTATGTGCTTCATGACTGCCTCTTGTAACCTTAGTCATGTTCCCTTTTAATTTGCTATACTACAACATAATGCATCTTACAGGCATGCTCCAATTTGGATCCTGGACAACTTCAACTTATTTGTGAAATAATGGTACATGTTCTTGACAACAACTGTATATTTTTTGAAGGTGAGTACTACCAACAAATAAGAGGAGTTGCCATGGAAGCAGCCTGTTTGTCCCTCTATGCCACTTTGGTTTTGTTGGGGTGGGAAGTACAGTATGTTTTTAATAGTAGATTCCAGGCAGATATATTAACATACCTAAGATTTCTGGACAATATTTTTATTGTGTGGAAGGGGAAACAGGAAGATATACCCCATTTCATCAAGTATTTAAACAATACTACTAACTTTTTAAAATTCACCTATGAGACCAATGGATCAGAAATTAGTTTCCTTGATGTGAACATTTCTAAGATTAACTGTGGTTTTAATTCCAATGTGTATTGTAAGCCTACCTTTTGTAATGCTTACTTACACTATTTAAGCCACCACCCTAAAAATCAGAAAAAAAAGCATAGTGAAGGGTCAGGCTGTCAGAGTGGTTAGAATGACTACTGAGAGGGAAGATGCAATAGAAGGGCTTGACCTATTGACGACTATATTTTTTGAGAGAGGATATACACCCCACATAGTTGAACCTATTATAAAAGAGATCTTTGAGGAATGGGGGAAGAAATATAAACCCCTTTAAGGTAGTGGGGATAGTAGGCTTGAGTCCAGGAGGGACAAATTGGTCAATGGACAAGGAACTAACAGAGGTGACCAAGATAATGATTTTCCCTCAAGCACAGACATTAAGAATTTTAATCAAGCATGCATTATCCAACACAGTCCTCTATCAAACAGAATTGAACAGATCTTGTATAAACATTGGGGTATATTTAAGACCAATAGTGAAATATACAGGAAGATTGCTGAGAAATCTATCTTTTCCATGAAGGTTAGTAATAATATTAAGTTAAATTTTGAGAAATTTAAGGTGGGCCAGTTTAACACTGGGGAAAATACTAAACCCTGTGGGCGATGTTCCCAATGTGGGTATATTTTGCAGATTCCATCTGTAACCTTAAATAATAGGATTGTAGTGTTATATACCTTAGAAAAGGGAACTTTTATATGAACAAGATAGTTTATGTTGCATTGTGCAACACCTACAATGGGTTTTGCATTGGGAAAACTGAGAGGGCCCTTAAATGTAGGATATACGAGCACCTATATGAAATTAAGAATAAGAAAGAGATGAATGCCCTCTCCAAACATAGTGTGTATTGTATGGGGTATACAGGGTTTAAGTTTGGTATTGTGGATGCAGTTAGCCTGCAGTTACCACTCCCACAAGAGGGGAAAACATACTGGACCTGATCATCACCAACATGGGGACTCTGTAGTTCCAGACCAGAAGTGTATCCCTCACTGGTAAGATCAGACCTTAAACTAATCTCACTGGATATTCACATCCCAACCCCACCCCTTGCCCAGAAAAAAACAGTGAAAAACTTTTCTAAAGCAAATTTCACACTCTTCAAAACCAAGGTGGAATCCTTCAAAGCCCCCGGGCCTGTGGAAAATATGGCCCAGACCACAGAATCCTTTACAAACGCATTCTATGAACACCTTCAGGAATGCATGGATCATGCAATCCCAAATAAAACCAAGACTCAATCCTCCAAAGGCAGACGTCCTGTCTGGTGGATCCCAGCCATAAACAAACTATACAATAGAAGGAGGAAGCTACTACATAATAGAGCAAAATCCCAAAAAGGGAAGGCATCTCTGATCAGTATTAGCAAAAAACTACAGGCACTCATAAAATCGTCTAAGGCCAGCATCGAGATAAAAATTGCCCAGGACACTAAGGATAATCACAAGGCTTTCTTTAGTTATGTTAGGAACCTGGGTGGGAATTCCAAGATATGCTCAGAGTTAGTCCAAAATGACAAAAAATACACTGAACCCACAGACATTGCCAACATCCTAGCTGACAGGTTCAGTGCAAACTCCCCCCCCCACCAAAAGGGCAAATATCTATCCCAGCAGAGTGCTGCCCCCCTGACATCTCAGATGCTCAGGTAAGAGCCGCCTTCTCCAAAGCAAAAAACACAGCATCAATGGGACCAGACATGAACTCCAAGAAGAGCTAAACCCAAACATAAAACTACTGTTCAATCTCAGCCTTACTATAGGATATGTACCCAAAGAGTGGCGTACAGCAACAGTGGTCCCTCTCCACAAAGGTGGTGCCTCAACGGATCTTGGAAACTATCACAACATAAGCCTGACTAGCTTGGTCTGCAAAGCTATGGAAAGGATCATCATGGACTTGATAAATAAAGATATTGGGGACCTACAGACACTGGATCCTACCCAGTTCGGCTTTGTTAATGGCAGATCCTGACTCTTAAACCTGGTCAATTTCTTTGAAACAGTCACCAAGGCCATTGACGAGGGGAAGGTGGTCCACACAGCCTACCTGGACCTTGCAAAAGCCTTCGATACAATACCCCACTTGGGCATTATAGATAAGCTAACCAGCTTAAATATAAATCCCTATGTCACTAGATGGGTTGCAAACTGGCTCAAGGACAGTACCCACATGGTTAGAATTGCTGGAGCCATGTCAGACTCCAAACCAGTTACAAGTGGCATCCCACAAGACTCAGTCCTGGGACCTCTCTTGTTCGCTATATATTTCTCGGAGGTACAGGCCAACACGGAAGGACTGTGGCTGACCAGGTTCGCAGATGACTGCAAACTAGGCGCCATAATCGACTCTCCAGCTGACGCAAGCATCCTACAAAAGGGCCTCATAGAAACAGACAACTGGTGCCAGAGCCATGGCCTCAAGCTAAAAGCCAAAAAGTGTATAGTCATCCCCTTTGGCAAAAACAAAGTGCCCACAAATTACCACATAGGTGGTAATCCATTAAGTATGGAAGAAGTAATTAGGGACCAGGGGACCCAATCTGATAGCAATCTCTCATTTGAAAACCACGTGGCCAAAGTGGTTAGAAAAACATTTTATATAGCCCACCTAATCATGAAGGGATTCACATCTAGATCAGAGGAGGTCATCGTGCCTCTTTACTCATCCCTCATCAGGCCCATAATTGAGTACAATGCCCATTTTGGGATGTACCTTACCAGACACCTGCAGCAACTGGAAAGACCCCCAAAAGTACCTCACCAAGAGGATCAAAGGGCTCAAACAGATGCCATATGCTGCCTGGTTAAAGAAACTCCAGCTCTACTCAGTGGCATACCACCTCCTCAGAGGCAATTTGTGCCTGATGTATAAAGCCATGTCCAACCCGGAATTAATGGACATGCTGCCCCTCAGAAAATCCAAATCCCATCGAGCTACGCTCTCGAGAGACTTGAACCTCAGCACTGAAATAAATAGGACATGCTGGAGGGACAGATTCATAACCCAGAGGCTCCCTTCATTCTGGAATAAAATCCCAGTCCAGGTTAGGCAGAGTCCCTTATTGACTCTCTTCAAGAGGAATCTTGATGAGTGGATGGGAGATTGTAGGTTTACCCCTGGGTATCACTTCTGTGTCACTGTTAGACAGAGGCACAGTATACTAACCTCGAAAAAGGGCATAGCAAAATTCATTTAAAATGGGTGACAAAAGCCAAACACACTCTGGCTAGGCTTATAAATGCCCTTGGGCAGATAGCCTAGAATGAACCTATGAACCTATGTGAGGGGAGGAGATTGTAAAAATATTTATGTAAAAAGAAAATAATGTGGCAACTTAGTTTGGCTGCCAACCTCCCCCCAGGCTTAAACAACCATCTATCTAATTTTCACAGTGTTAAAAATAAGAGCAAAACAAATAACACACTTACAAAGATAGGTGTTTTAATTAAATTTATTTATTTTAGCATATTTTTTCTAAAAATTATGTAACATGATAAAGTGACTTGACATAGGCAAAGTATCAACAGTAGGGTTGGTTAGCATAAAAGAACATTTATGTATTTTATTGTATTTCATTTACTAAATGTTTTATATATTGTATAAAGTTTTCAGTGACTATGGCACTTTAAAAACAATACTCTGGCTAATTAATTAATATAACCGGTTGGTTCTTGAGTAATTGTGTAGTGAGTATTTAAACATTCAGGTTTATTTGGGATGGTTGTACTGATAAGGTCATATTATTTTGATGAAAGTGCTTAACAGTGATGGCTTGCGGATTTTATTCTTTATTTTATTAAATGAAACTTTTCTACAGTCCTTTTGGTGCAGTTTTTTGTTCTTATAATGCATAATAGTGTAGTAAAGTGCAATCTCGGAGTTGATATATTTAAGTAGCAGGGGGTGCATAGGGGTGCAGCCCCTCACAGGGGTGATGCAGAGGCGCATGCCTCCTTGCTAATAGTGGCAGTAAACTAATATGTTTTGTCTTTTATTTGTTTCTCTATGTACTTCTGGTGGAGTATAGTAAGTGTTGGTATCCTGTAGTTCTTTTTCGATATTATGAAATTCAGTATTTTGAGTTTTCAGTATTTTTAACTTTTGCAATTTTGGACTAAGCATTTTGAATTTCAAAATTATGAGCTTTCAAGATTTAGAAGTGGACCCAAGTGTGTGTATATATATATATATATATATATATATATATATATATATATATATATATATATATATATATATATATATATATATATATATATATATATATATATATATATATATATATATATATATATATATATATATATATATATATAAAATGAAACTATTGAAGTTAATAGTCAGGGATGATGGGAAAAGTAAAGAATGGTATAATATGATTTTATGGAGGAAATGATGTACCCATTGAAAGAATTAAAAGAAAATGAAAAAAAGTCAATAGCAGAGAAGAAAAAGGTTTGAATTTTTTATGAAAATGTGTTGGCTGTAATGGGGAAGAAACAACAAAACTTTTTTTTTGGACTGCAAAAATAAGTAAGTTTGTGAAAAGTTTAAAAATGAATGTAGATGAGAAGGATTTAAATGTATGAATATGAATATGATATTGTATGGTAAGTATAATATAGTAAAGACATTTGATATTTATAAATGGGGATGTAGGAAAAAGATAGGAGGCAATGTGCAGAAACAATACTCATCCATACCCATATATAAGTCACTGGGATCCAAGAAGATGTCATGATAACTCAATGTATCACTGCCTAGAAGAAAATTAAATCATTCAACACATGACAGCTTTAGTGGTAATATAAGATTAAAACTTCAGGAATAAAAGTTAGGAGAGACAAAACCCATACAAAAACTCAAAGCACTGTATCCAACCTAAAACATCACCCAAGCCCAAATCTGCACTTAGTTTAAAAAATTAAAACATAAACTGGCAGTTCCAATTAATTCCAATACAAAACTAAGTAAATAAGTATATAAACAAAATAAATAAAAAAACAACTGTAAACACTGCAGACAAAACACACGTGTATGACTCAACAAAACAACACCACGAACGTAAATCCCATTTGAAGAGAAAATTGTTATTCTTAAAAAATAAATTAGAAAATGCACAAATAATAAATGAATGAATGAAGACAATCTAATCTACCAACTGCCAACTACAGCTAGACAAGAAATGAGATTATCAACAAAAGAGCTCAGTTCTAATTGTATAAAGTACTCATTACCTACAAATACCTTCTTTCAGATGAATAATAATACATTTTTGAGACATTTTAGCTCATGTTCCAGAATGTTGTCAATAATAATAATAATAATGATAAATGACAAAACATAATTGTCATTAAATTTACCAGATAAAATTTAAATTTAGTGTTTGGATAACGAGTTATCACCTAATGGTTCATCTGGTAATTATCAGATATTTGTGGTATCTAGTAATTGAGGTCTCATTGTAACAATAACTATGAAAACTGTTCCTTTACTAGTCAAAACTATCAATTAATATTCTACATACTGATTCCCACTGTTTTGCATAAAATTCATGGTCTTGTGTAGTAAACAGATTAATTGTTAATCACACTGATATTCTTTGAAAGTTAAAAAACAGCTATTGATGTGTATAATATCACTGGGAAAATCTCAGTTTGATCATATCAGACATTTTCCTTGTACTGCTTCAGGCAATCGACAAATTTGTGAGACGTCTGATGCTTTACTCAGAATATCAGTGTCAAAAGTTATAAGCAAATGTCCAGACTATTTTGCTCTACTCTAAAAGACATATCATCTCTCTAGTCATTGTTGAAGGAATGTTTTCCTTTTGAAAATTCCTGTCTCAGTGGTAACATTTTCCCCACTTACAGAGCAATATGTATTCTATTAATGGAGAAATGCAAAGTGTAATGTGTTGAATCTGCCATTGTTTGCTGACTCAGTGTCAACTATTTGATGTCTTACAGAATGTTCTCATTTACATTAACTGCAGCTACTAGTTTTTATTTTATTTTCCATGTAGAATTTTATAACTCAAGCAGGAAGCCACTGTGTTGCATTGAATGATTATTCTCTGCAATTGGGGAAAAGAAAAACTTGCTATACACCTTTCTATTGTTACAAACGTAACAAGCTTTTATGCAAATGTCAACTTTATTAAGCACTGGTCTTGTGCTAAAAACCTCCAGCAGCACTCAGCAACCCCTATAAAGTAATAGCAGAAGATCCAGAAATACTTCATTTGAACTTTTTTAACCTGAATTGTTTTACATACTGAATGATGTTTTACTAGATTTCTGCTATACTTCTTTCAAGGTCACTGTCTATGGGGCAGCAGTAAGTGTGTTACATCTGATGCTGCTGTCTGTGTGGCAGTGGTTAATATTATTGCAGATTTCCAACTTGCATGCTTACAGTTATTACACTTTTTTCCTCTGACTTTTGTAGCACATGGGAGCAGGTAATGTTCCATACACTAAAAGAATTATGATTGGGTCAGTCCAATCACAAACCAAATTGTGTGTTCTTAATATAAATGTCAAGATTCACTTCTCAAGCATTGCTTTTGAGATGAATTTTTTGACATCAGTGTTTTTCACCCTGGCTATGATTGGAGACCCAATCATAGTACTCTGATTAAACTAATATATTTCCTCTCTGGCAAATGACAACAGTTTGGTTTGGTGTTACCTGCCCCACTTTCACTAGTTTAGAAGTTCACAGTGCTGCTAGTAATTTCCTTATGGAATTTTGTATATAAGCTGGAGTGTTTTGTATAACTCATATGTATCTTATCTGCCACTCCTTCTAAAAGTCATATACAGTTATAGAGCCTGATTCATTGTAGTCAATGAGCATGTTGTTCAGCTTTTTTCTGTGTCTCTGTATTTTTCCTAAAATGACATAGGGTCTGTGACTATACTCTGCCTCACGTCTAAAAATGTTCTCAGAGGTTTCATCATTCTGTGTCCCGCTGGTCATATTCCTGTCTTTATCTTAATATGGAAACATTAGACCAGGTTTTGCCGTTTGCAGTGTATGCTACTCATGCTGACCAGATAATGTAATATCATACTACATTGTGACAAATTTCATGTAATGTTACTAGTCTGGTGATGAAAAGTTTGTGCTAGTTTTAGTATCTTGTGTGGTGCATCTAGTGATCGTAGACAGTGGCGGTTGGTGACGTCAAATCAAAGGGGGGCTGCAGGCGACAGTTGAATGGGTGGGACCAATGGGAAGGGGTGTGACCAACTAGAAACGGCGAAGCTATGCTCAAAACTACAAAAACTGGGAATTTAATTAAATACACTGCCCTGGGTGCCAATCCATCATTATGAGAGTCCAATCAAGACAAAATGAAGTGTAGAAAAAAAAAATATTTCAGTTGCATTGGCTACATGACAGCTTACTTAATATCTAAATTGAAACAAAAAGGTTGTGAGGCATGAAAAAATAAATTACTTTTTAAATACATTACTGGAATGCCAGTCAAAATCAAGTATAAAAAAAACAAGCAACACTCAACTCAAACCACTTCTCCTTGCACTACAGTTCTAATTATAATTTACATTTAGCTTTATAAAAGTACCAAGTAACATGCTGAAAACAGCAATCTCTGTGATTCCCCCACTTGTAAAAATGTTTCTTATCCAGAAAAGACCTGCTGCCTGACTTATTTCATGTGGAAAACATAATCAAAGTAAAAAATGAACAGCAATCAAGAAACAAGCTCAAGATAAATTGCTTAAAGGATTACTGTACATATTATGGACCACACATGATAGATTAGCATTCTGTTTAGTTTACTGGTAAAGCCTGCAAAGATGACTGCAAGTCTCCAAAAAATGTAGTAAGCTTCTGAAAATACTATAATCCTGTCCTTTATTACAAATACTTTCATATGCATTTCAATACCTAAGGCTTATACTTCATCTAGTTATCTAAATATTCTCTGCATGGCAACAACAAAAAGGCTTTCAATGTTGGTAATTCTTACAAGTATGCTTATTAAAGCTAACTTGCATCTTACAATGTCAGACAAGCTTACTTGGAGGTCATTAAAGCATTGCTACTTAAACACAGAGAACAGGCACTGCAACAACATGCATTTTCTGAATAATAAGAAACATAAATCAACAGTATAAAAATATGATGGAAAACTAGAACATTCTGCAAAATGAAGGACAGATGAAAAGCCACTGTAGTATTTGTGTCTACCTTGGATGGCAAGATACTCTGCACACTTACACTGCATAACTGCTCCTTGCCTTGCTTGGACACATCCAGAGTCACTACATGGGGTAGTGGGGTACAACAAGTATGTCAACATTTGAAATGTCTCTGGCTGATGGTGATGGCCCTGACACATTTGTCATACCTCTCAACCTCAGAGCAAGAAATCTGGACAAAGCCATAAATAGAAGTGGGACAAAAGCCCCAAAATAAGGACAATTTTTAAATATTGCTCTTATAAACTTAGAAAGATAATAGAATAGTAGGTCTTGCATTAGTATGAATTTTCTGAAACTCAAACATCTGTCATTATTTTCTAACTTCAGTCTTTAATGATGTGTCGCTAATTTGCCATAAAACCACAATTTTATGAAAAACAGACCAAACATGTGATTCAAAAATATAAAATAGCCACACAATACAGCTGGGAATCTGTCAAAGAAGGGACACTTTTTTAATATTAGTACTGTTAAGTTGAGCAGCTGACAAAATAAGAAAATCTACATGCATTTCTGAAATAAAAGTAATCTATAACTCTGATGATTATAATTATTTATTAATTGTAAACCCTCCACATTTCCTTCCAAAATTGCCATGTTGCAGAGGGATTATTAGGGGACAGCAATATTTTGAGTCAAAGTCAGGGACAGTTGACAGCTTTGGATATACCTAATTCTATAAAGTGAATTATTTTCATGTACCTCTCAACCTCTTAATGCAGGAAATCTGGACAAGGCCAAATATATTGGGGGAACATACAGACAGTACTAAAAATTGCTCTTGTGTAAACTTAGACAGTTGATAGAATAACAGGTCTTGCTTTAGCATGCATTTTTCTATTAGGGTATGAAGTCTGAAACTCAATGTCTGTCATTATTTAGTGACATCACTCCTAAATGATTTGCCAGAAAACCAAAAATGTTATGAGGAACAGACCAAAAATAAGAAGCAAAACTCTGGACAGTTGAGAGGTACAGTTCAGCCGGTAGTGTCTTTGAGTTTGCTGCCCCCCCCCCTCACAAAATCATAGTCGAATGGGGCCAGCCCCCTGCAGCCTTTCCAATGTCCCATTACTTGGCTATGTCACCCCATTTACCATAAACACTGTAATGTGCATACTGCTTTACTTCTACGATGATTTGGATTTAATTTAAAAGTTATATTTTATATTTTACAGCACAAACGCTAACAGACATCTGCTAAACAAAGCAATGCAGTCTCACAATGAAAATAGACTTAGCACTAAAACTTCTCTGCCCTAGAAACTACATTCATTGAAAAAGCATTGAAAACCACATTCAAAGAAAATACATCTGGCCAGTTGCTGATAAAGATTAACTTTAGGCTGTTTTCAAATCATAGGCCCCTTGCACATGAAACATACATGTGTTCTTTAATACACTTTCCTGATTGTATTAAATTATATTCCTTGTATAATACAGTACAGTTGTTAGAGGGCATTTTAAATTTGTTTTAAACATTTTTCCAGTAAACAATGAAACAAAATGCATGCACCAGTAATGACAAAACTGCCCAATTCAGAACATTTCCATCACAAAAGTCTATTCAAACTTCTACAATTCAATAGAATCAATAAATATGCACAATCTCTGCAGAAGTAAAAGTCATCTAAATAATTCCACATTAAAGAGATCTGTAACTAATGAAGAGGTTCTGCTAGCAAACAACTTTTTATTTCATTGTTTCATGCACAAATAAATTGCCTGTTGCCCTTGAGGAATAAATTGCCTATGTTACATAAAAAAATGATAAGCTAATAATATTGCAGTAGGGAATGGATGGCAAGCTGATAACAGGTTCATAGTTACTAGGTATCTCTGCCAAAGAGGACATTCTCAGGACTGCAGCATCCACTACCTTGAAAAGTACAACATAGTACAATATCAGCAATGCATCTACATACTGTGGGAGTAGAACCCACAACCTTATGCATGGAAAACAAGTACACTACCTGTTGTGCTATTGACAATGCTAGCAGGCTCACCATAAGCAGCACTAAACTTCTCCCCTGAAGCTCTTTTTTCCTTCTAAAATCCACTCGACACTCAACTGTAGCTCTCAACTTTCTAGCACATGAGCACAAGAAATCTGGAAAAAGGCAACATTTATTGGGGGGGGGGGCAAAAGCCCAAAAAACAGGGACACATTTTAAACATTGCTTGTATAATCTTGGAAAGGTGCTAGAATAAAATATTGTGGTACCACCATGCATTTCACTGCTAAGTCTTGAACCCAGGACCCTGTGCACTACAGTCAGAGCAACATACCACTATGCCAAATTAGCTGTTTCTTGAAAGACAGGAAGACTGCTACTTAAATGGACATCATTTAGTGAATTTGGTTCTCAATCTCTTAGCACAAAACACTTGGACAAAGCTAATAATGGGGGAATACAGCCCCCAAACATATTCAGTGAATTCAGTTCTCACCATAGCTTTCAACCTCTTAGCACAAAAACCTGGACAAAGCCAATAATGGGGGAATACAACCCCAAAAATAGGGACATATTTCAAATATTGATCTTATAAACTTAGAAAATTGCTAGAATAAAATGTTTGTGTTACCATGTACTTTCTGAAAAATAAGAAGTCTGAAATTCAAATGTCTGTCATTATTTAGTCAATTAAAATTCCAGAAAACCACATATTTTATGAGGAACAAAACAGAACAAATATATGAGGCAAAAATCTGAAAACTTTTCACAAGTGGTGGTGGGTATGGAATTTGCGCTATTGCTACCTGCACACACACACACACACATACACACACACACACACACACACACACACACACACACACACACACAAACACCATGTAATTCAGTCAAATTATAGGCCATGCTAAGCAGAGCTATATATACAGTCATACTAACTTCCAAGGCAAAAATAGATGAGACTTGGGGCTACACCCATGACCCTGCTGAGGATGAGCAGAAATGCCGCAGTCTCTTCAACCATAATTCACAAAAATAAATTACTTCATTACATATGATCACTACATGCAAAGTCTCTACATATGATCACCACATGCAAAGTCTCCAAGGTGAGAAATAATGGCTTTACAGTCAAGGATCTGATAGTGAATGACAGGGTGCAAGAACATAAATCATACTGAGTACTAGAAATAAAAACTAGTACTGAGTGCTAGAAATAAAAACTAATTAAGAATTAATTTCGTCAGTCCTTAAAAGCAGACTTCCTATCATCATCTCTGCCTCAAATCACAACCACTTAAGATTTCAGACCATGCAGAACAAAATCTGCAGATTCATTACTTGTGAATTCAAGAAAGGGCAATATTTCTCACAATCAAAACACAGGAATGCTTCCCATCAATATTGGAGTGACTGCACTTACCAGCCCCTTTAATCTATAAAGTCCTAAACCTTGAACACTGAATGATCATCATGAACATCATCTAACTATCTTTGAGAACTGCTCAGTAACTTGGAGGTCATCAGAGTCGACTACTGTCTCTCTGGTAGCTGTTCACCACTCACTGTCTTTCTTATATTACTAATGCATGTTCTATTAATGGACTTTTGATATGGAACATCCTTCCTAATATGCTTAGACAGATAACTACATATTCTGCCTTCTTTGTTCAAGACTCAACCATGAAAGTAATAGCAGAGGGGGATTAAGATAAATAGATATATTGCTGCAAGGTCACGCTCGGTTATATTTCCTAATACTGTAATATTCTTTTAGTTCTAGTACCTGAGTGCAAAGTTCCATTATGGCAATGTCTACGAATGCAAATGACTCCATTCAATGTTTCCCAATGCAAGCAGTAGCTCAAAGTCCCACATTCACAGCAGCTCCTGTTTCCCCGGGAATGCAGAGCACACATGCATGTGATGCCCCTAGTTCTGTTCAAGCACACACAGACTGTAGAACTTGCAGTCCAATCCCCTTCCAGTCTATGCAGTTGTAACCTGCATAGACCTCTAGGGCATTTGTAGACTAATGTCTTCTTCTGAATTTGGGCTGGTTAAACAGCAGTCTGGATTTGAGTTCCTAGCATGCATGTGGGAGTTCAAGGACTTGTTAAAAGTTTTTTTTTTTTTTTTTGTACAGCTGGGCGGGGGGGGGGGGGCTGCAGTCCTGCAGTCCAATAGCATGAGCAGACACTGATCATAGATAAATGTGGCGGAATTTGAATATAAATGCTGACATTATCTGTGTTTAGATAATTAATGTTAGTGTTAATGGCATGTAGTAACAGGCAAACAGGCATTGGACTAGCAAGTCATAAAATGCTGCAATTTGTCAGGGAGAGAAGACATGGTAATAATATTCCATCTGGCCTCACATTTCATTATGAGAAACAGTAGCAAGTCATCCTGATATTTTGCAGAAAAGTGTCATGAACTGATGTTTTTTGAACAAACTCAAGTACAAAGTGCATGTGGGACTTTATATACTGTGGCTTTGCAAACATCTCCTGGTTATTCTGAGTTGCATTGTGACTCTGTGATGGTTCTGCACATCATGGCACCATGGGCTCTGTACTTTGTTTTTTTTTTTTTTTTAAGTAAACATCAGTAAACCAGTCTCTCAAGAAAACATGGAGGTCTGAATGGAGAGATGATAAGTCACCAAGCAGAAGAGAGTAACATAGCTGGAAATTAATTCATCCTCAAGTCTTGATGAGTACCTCCATGAGGTAGATTCTGTTTTTCACAGAAATCTCACCAAGATGACACTGATATATAGACTGTAAAATAAAAAAAGATATCTGGTTGCACAAGATCCAGGATAAAAAAAGTGCAAAATCCTGGAATGTGCAATGGTAGCGGGACTAGAACAATGACAGTGTGGAATGCTCAAGACATGGAAACATTCCTACAATGGGACTAGGGCAGGCTCAGGGGGAGGATGCCCTGCCCCTGTTTTAGAAGGAAGTAGCAGTCCACAAAAATTACAAAAACTATTTGGCCAAAAAAGAGCCATAAAGATGACAGAGCAGACTACTGAGTGTAAGAAAGAAATTATTCATAGATTCATAGATTCATAGATTAGTACTAAGCTAACTGCCCTTGCAGGCCATTGTAAGCCTAGCCAATTATCCCTTGTGTTAAAATTATGTATTGTTACTGTTATGCAAGAAGCCCAGAATTTCCAGACAGAAGATATATAAAAAGATTAAGAGAGAAATTAGAGGAAAGAAAAATACTTCAACAAGAAAAATTGGCATACTCTTCAAATAAAATGTGTGTTCATTAATACAACAAATTTATGAAAAACATTATATAGACCAAGAAACCTTGGGCCATTTGGAAAAAGAAGTGATGAGGAGGTGCAAAAATATAAAGAACAAAATCTAGAGACTTTTGAAAGGTATAAAACAGAATGAGAGATCTGATATGGTGCAATATTTATGCAAAGGAAAAATCTAAATTAATCAACACACAAAAAAGAGAAACACAGGCAAAGGGATCCAGATATGAAAAAATTCACACTAAAAGTAAGATCTCAAAGATGGAATGTAGAACAGAAGATTAGTAAAGTAGAAATTAAAAAAAATAGAAGATGAAGTTATGGAATACTTGCTTAGTGAAGGATTTAGTGCAGAAAGTCTAACACATGTTACATCACAGCATGATGAAACGAGTTCCCAAAATAAGGAGAAACAGGCGGAGACATCTGAAGAAGAAATATGGACATGGGAAAGAAAAAAAGTGATTTAGTATGGTACAATATTTATACAAAGGAGAAAGCAAAACTAAACAATAATAAAAAAACAGCAATAAAAATATTTGAAGCGACATACAGGCAAAGGCATCCATACATGAAAAATTTTACAATGCAAAAAATAAGAAAACAAAGAGGAAAATACAACACAACATTAATAATGGAGAAGTTAAAGAAATAGCAACTGAGATCATGGATTACTTGGGAAGGGAAGGAATTAGTATAGAAAATCTAACTCAGATAACAACATAGCAGGATGAAGCAATGGCTCCTCAAATTAAGGAGAAACCAGTGTAGCAGGAAACATCTGATCAGTTGCCACATGAAGATACTTTGGAACCTTTCACAGGAAAGCAGTATAAATATTTAGTTGAAGTTGCAAAGCAAGAGAAGGAAGAGGAAACTGTGGCAACTCTGACAAAGTCAATGTTGTGGAGTAATAGGCCATTGAGCTCCCATATGAAAGACCAGTGGAGTACACGGGATGAAACTGAAGAGAATGTGGCACAGCTAGATGCTCTGGAACTTTCTATAGAATGCCTGCAGAAAATGGAGAACAAACAATGTGCATTAAGTTTAGAAGAAAATGATCTAAGAAAAGAGTTGCTTGATTTAATAGAAATGGGCAGACATTTTAAGATCAATGAAAGAAACAGACTACAGAAAGTCAATAAAATCTAAAAAAGTTGGAAGTTTGATAAAACAAATGAACACAGTAATTAGAACTGTTTATAGAGATTCATGTTATATAACAAAAATAAATAGGATATAATACTGTGCAGCTAAATTAATAATAGATAAAGTCTTAACACAAAAATACGGGATAGTAAGGGAAAGGAAGTGGAGAACTCAAATCCCATCATGGAAGTATCGAATAGAGAAAACTATAAGGCAATTAAGACAAGAAGAGTCTCTGTTAGAAGAGTGTAGAAGAAGGAACAGTGCAACAAAAATACTCAGAAAGATGTGATGAAAGCAATGCACAGTATCAGTACAGAGCTATCGTGCACTACCGCAAGTTATAAACTAAAAATATCAGCACAGGCAGAAAAACGTAGAAGATATGGAAATAAATATAAAGGAAAAGTACAAATTAAGCAATTTATTAATGACCCAAAAAGGTTTTATAGAGAATTGGCAAACAAAGCAAAAGGAATTGAAACACCAACAAAAAAAGAAGAAATAGATGCATTTTAGAAAAATATCTATGAAGTTCCCATGGAACATAACAAAGATGCTAAATGGATAGAAGAAGTAAAAGAAATAAGTTCAAATGTACAGGATATGAAATCAGATTAAGTAATGGTTAAGAAAAGCTCCTAATTGGAAAACCGCAGGCCCAGAAACAGTAAATAATTTCTGGCTAAAAGTGTTAACATCTTTACATGAAGACTTAACCATAAGTAAGAACTATTTATATGTACACCCCAAACAGTCACCAGCCTGGTTAACAACAGGAAAAACAATACTCTTACTTAAAAGTGAACCTGTGAGCTATCCTAAAAACTGTAGACCAATAACCTCCCTTCTGATGATGTATAAACTATACACTGGAATTGATGCTGACAGAGTTTAGAATAATTTGGAAGAAAACTCAATCTTGGTAATAGAATAAAAGGGTAATAAAAGAAAGTCATACAGAACAATGGATCATTAGCTGTTAAATGAAGTCATAATGGAGAACTGTAAAAAAAGGAATAATCTACACATGGCATGGATAGACTACAAAAAGCACATAACAGTATCCCACATCCATGGATAAAAGAGTGCCTAAAAATGTATGACACCATACATTGATCAATTACATTACAGCTACCATGAACAGGTGGTAGACGACTTTGCAGTTAAGCCAGGATAAAGGACAAATTATCATTCCAGGGATAAAAATTCAAGGGGGAATATTCCAGAGTGACTCTCTGTCACCACTGCTCTTTTATCTTGCCCTTAACCCATTAAGCTGCCTACTTAACAGGTTAGGTCATGGCTACAATTTGGCTCCCAGGAAACAACAGAGTATAAAGACTTTTCATTCTTCTTTTTAAAGAAAAATTGAAAGCACAACTGCAAGTGAAACTTTTTCAGATGATGTAAGAATGTAATTTGGTCTTGATAAATGCGCAAAGCCAGCCTTTAAAGCAGGAAAGCTGCAGCACCAAGAAAACATCAGCTTGGAACAGGAATGTGATTTAAATGAACTTGAGCAAGATGGAGTATATAAATATTTGGGAATTAATGAAGACTCAACAATAAAACACCAACATTGCAAATAAAACTTAATAAGGAATATTTTAGAAGACTAAAATTAATACTAAAAACATCTAGGAACAAATTCTAAACTATAAACCAATTTGCTGATCCTGTCCTAACTTATAGTTTTGGAGAGACTGACTGGCCTCAAAAGGTGTTGGGTAGGTTGGACAGGAAAACAAGGAAGAGGCTTCATTCTCACCAATTTATAAAAAAATCAGTGCATACCAAGATTATACATTCCCATTTGTGAAGGAGGTATGGACCACTTT
The DNA here is from genome assembly GCF_019279795.1 of Protopterus annectens. Taxonomy (NCBI): domain Eukaryota; kingdom Metazoa; phylum Chordata; order Ceratodontiformes; family Protopteridae; genus Protopterus; species Protopterus annectens. Next base: position 181,091,710 of record NC_056742.1, on the reverse strand, counting down.
GAAATTGATTACATGTATAGATCAGCAGTTGTGGGACTGCACATATATCTGCTGACCTCACAAGACCCAAATGTAGTGAAAGTTTTGAAACATGAGGGGAATGAATCTTAGATGACTTCCCTGCTTAGTCTAGCAGAAGCATATCGGTATCAATCAAAAGTGGAAACTAAACCAGAAGCAGATAAAAATCAGGCAGCAACTGAATGTGCCAAAAAACAAAAGAAAGAATATAAGGTGAAGGATCAGATGAGAAGGCAACTGATGTGAAAAATGCATAAATATAGTTGTAAGTATAGAAAACTCTTGGAACAACCTCATGTTTTAAGGATCAACTGCAAGAATGGTTAAAGAGAGGTGAATTTAAACCAAAAAAATTAAAGGTTAATATTTGCGGCCCAAGATAGTGGATTATATACATGTTGGTTTACAAAGTCCACTGGACATGTGGGAGAAATAGGAAAATGCAGGTTTTGTAGAACAGAATTGGAAACAGCCACATATCATGTTGCTGGTTGTGATATACTAATGGCAGAAGGACTGTATAATGAAAGGCAATATAATGTGGCAAGATTGCTGCATTGGGGATTGTGCAAACATTATAATACTGAAGTAGCAGAAAAACACTGGTAGCATGACTCACAAAGCATGATAGGACATGATGAAGTTTATATCACATGGGATCATCAATTACCAACAGTTCAAAAATAGACATGAGAAAACCAGATATAGTAGTCCATGAAAAGAAGACAAAAGTAGCATTGATCATTGAAATTGCTACACCCAGAGACTACAGTGTTTTACATACAGAGAGACACAAAGTCATAAAATATCAGGATTTGCAGAGAGAAATAAGGGCAATGTGGAGGAAAGATACCCAGACAGTTCTAGTAGTAATAGGAGCAATGGGTCTTATGAAAAAGAATTTACAATCAGTTGCCTACACATGAGTCCCAGAGACTCCCCCATTTATGGAATAAACTCCCTCTCCACATCAAGCAGAGTACCTCTTTACCCCTTTTTAAGTGCAACCTGGATAACTGGATGGGACACAGAAAATATACCCCTGGGATTCCACCTGTGTCCTTGTTGGCCAGGGGCATTGGGTGCTGATTTGTCCAAACATGGGCTAAACTCTTGGCTAGGCTTATAAGGGCCTCAAGGCCAATAGCCTAGTAACCTCCTATGATCCTATGATGAATTGCAGGAGTCATTACTGAGCACACTGCGGGTGCTGCAAAGACCACTTCTGGCTAACATCAAAGATTGAAACAATACTCATTTCATGAACTTTAACCATACATTGATTTAGGAATGGGGTCCATTCCAGTCATTGTATTAGAACACCAAAAGACTTGGAGAAACTAAGAAAGGAAACCATGACTTACCACATTTCTATCACATGTGACTAGCACTTCTAGTTTGTTGACTATGCACTAGGCAATGTCAGAACCAGAAACTGTAGTGGGCATGTGGTGTGTATGTTGGTGAAATTAATGTGCTGTTGTATTGTAAAAAAATGGTAGATCAGTAGACATTTCTGAGAGTATGTTTCATAATTTTCTTCCAAGGAGCAAGAGAACCTGTCAGATGAATCTAACTTGAATTTAGTTTCTTTTGAATAATGTACTATTCAGAAGAAACCAGCTTAGGTTCAGAAGAGCAGGAAACAGGCAGACCAGTGCATACATCTAACCCAAAGCCTCTGTTCCAGTCTGAACCATACATTCACATGAACAATTTTGATACCCCAGGCAGGTCATGAGAAGAGGACATCAGTATGACGACTGTAAGTTCTAGTTTTCAGTTTTCACTTTTATGCTAGATTTACTATGAATATTTGTGATTCTAGCCTCTTATTTGGTATCCCACTGCAAGGGATCGTAGGTGAATATTAGGCTAGTTTATGCCTAACCAATAACCTGAGGTCACAAACAAATTGTGTACTTTGTATCCATGAGGTGAAGACCTTAACCATTATGCCAAACTATTCAAATAAATGTCTATAAGTCCATGGATTATTATAAAACTATCCAATAACCAGAGTTCATATCGAAACCTTGTACTTTGTATTTGTGAGGTAAAGTGCATAACCATTATGTCAACCCTGCATCCAAATTTTAATTTTTAAAGGTGACTCAAATCTTGTACCCTGTACCCGTGAGGTATACACCTTAACCAGTATACCAACCCCAAACCCCCCACCCCCACCAACTTCCAACTGGTTCAGAATGTGAACATTTGCATTGCTTTCTGTTATCACAGAAAATCCAAATTATTCTTGGTTTTAGATGGCAGAAGGTAGAGAATGATCTTTGGAAGTAAGAGATTTTGGACAGGATTCATGGAATACTTAGCTAATATACAGGACCATGCAGTTCAGCTTGCATAATATGTAACCCTATGCTGGTTCATTGTCCTAAGGCTGCCTAGGTGCATGACTTTCACAATTATGCATTTCAATGCAGAAGTGAGTACAGGATCCATGCCTAATGAGGTCCACAAGCAGCATGATATGCTGTTCTTTTAGGAGATTTGTATATTGTGTAAGTTGTAGACACCATGGAATGTAAATTCTCCTGAAGATCACTGCAAAAAGGCATACATGCATGCCAATAGGTAGCAACATGAACCTATGCATTTCAGTAGATGGGAAGTCTACATTGGAAGCATGGAAGCTTTATCCTGCACAGACTGCTGATGCAGTACTTAATGTGTGTATGAGTGTGTGTGTGTGTGTAGTGAATAACTGCTGCTTGATGTGACCTGTAGCTAATATAAAATGGGAGATTATGATTGCCAAGCTGCAATTATTGAACATGTGAATGTCTGTGTGTGTGTATGAACCATCTGTGTACATCTGTGTGTTTATATGTGGATGGGCAGAATATCAGTGCAGGATGTTTGCCTTTGTGTTTGTGTGTGGTCTGTGCTATCAGACAGGAGGATGGCTTTGTAGAGAAGAGCCGCAATCTATAGTATAGCTTTGTTTTACTGAAGGTTCCCTATAACGCCTGAGGTAGGTGCAGTATGACATTTGCATACTTGTGTATACATGTGTGTATGTGTTTGTGTGTTATTGTCAGCAGGTATCTGTATGAGTGTGTGGGTGAGGCTCTGTGCTTTTGTGTTTGTAATGTAGGTTGATAGTGTGTTGAATGAGCAGTGCGAAAGTTATTTGAGTGACTCATAGTCATGCATACATTCTCTTAATGAAACATAGTACCTCAGGCAATATGCATGACTTCCACTGCAAGGGGAAGGAACAGAAATTATAGTCAGTCAGATCTTGGCATTTACTTTTATATTCATCATCATCATCATCATCATCATCATCTCCTTTCGGCTGTTCCCATTAGGGGTTGCCACAGCAGATCACCTGTTTCCATTTCTTCCTGTCCTCTGCATCTGGCTCTGTCACATCAACCACCTACATGTCCTCTCTCACCACATCCATAAACCTTATCTTAGGCCTTTTTCTTTTTCTGTTACCTGGTAGCTTCATCCTTAGCATCCTTTTCCCAATATACTCAGCATCCCTCCTCAGCACATGTCCAAACCAACATAATCTTGCCTCTCTGGCTTTGTCTCCAAACCTTCCAACCTGGGATGACCCTCTAATATACTTATTCCTAATCCTGTCCATCCTCATCACACCCACTGCAAATCTTAACATCTTTAATTCTGCCACATCTAGCTCAAACTCCTGCCTTTTTGTCAATGCCACTGTCTCCAACCCATATAACATAGCTGGTCTCACTAACCTCTTGTAGACCTTCCCTTTCACTCTTACAGGTACTCATCTGTCACAAATCACTCCTGACACTCTTCTCCACCCACTCCATCCTGCCTGTACTCTCTTCTTCACCTCTCTTCCACACTCACCGTTACTCTGAAATATTGACCCCAAGTATTTAAACTCATCCACCTTCGCCACCTCTACTCCTTGCATCCTCACCATTCCTCTATCCTCCCTCTCATTCACACACATATATTCTGTCTTAGTCCTGCTGACCTTCATTCCTCTTCTCTCTAGAGCATATCTCCATCTCTCCAGGGTCTCCTCCACCTGTTCCCTACTCTCACTACAGATCACAATGTTATCTGCAAACATCATAGTCCACAGGGACTCCTGTCTGATCGCTTCTGTCAACCTGTCCATCACCATTGCAAATAAGAAAGGGCTCAGAGCTGATCCTTCATGTAACCCCACCTACACCTTAAACTCATCTGTCATTCCCTCCTTGCATCCTCACCATTCCTCTATCCTCCCTCTCATTCACACACATATATTCTGTCTTAGTCCTGCTGACCTTCATTCCTCTTCTCTCTAGAGCATATCTCCATCTCTCCAGGGTCTCCTCCACCTGTTCCCTACTGTCACTACAGATCACGATGTTATCTGCAAACATCATAGTCCACAGGGACTCCTGTCTGATCGCTTCTGTCAACCTGTCCTTCACCATTGCAAATAAGAAAGGGCTCAGAGCTGATCCTTCATGTAACCCCACCTACACCTTAAACTCATCTGTCAATCCCACCGCAGACCTCACCGCTGTCACACTACCCTCGCACATATCCTGTATCACTCTTACATACTTTTCTGACACTCCTGACTTCCTCATACAATACCACAACTCCTGTCTAGGCACCCTGTCATATGCTTTCTCCAAGTCTACAAAAACACAATGCAACTCCTTCCGACATTCTCTGTACTTCTCCATCAACACTCTCAGAGCAAAGATCGCATCTGTAGTGCTCATTCCTGGCATGAAACCATACTGCTGATCACTAATCATCACGTCCCTTCTTAACCTTGCTTCCACTACTCTTTCCTATAACTTCATACTGTGACTGATCACTTTAATCCCTCTGTAGTTACTACAGCTCTGCACATCACCCTTATTTTTAAAAATCAGTACCAAAACACTTTTTCTCCATTCCTCAGGCATCCTCTCACTTTCCAAGATTTCATTAAACAATCTGGTTAAAAACTCCACTGCCATTTCACCTAAACACCTCCATGCTTCCACAGGTATGTCATCTGGGCCAACAGCCTTTCCATTCTTCATTCTCTTCATAGCTATCCTTACTTCCTCCTTGCTAATCCACTGCACTTCAGGATTCACTATCCCTACATCATCCAACCTTCTCTCCCTCTCATTCTCTTCATTCATCAACCCCTCAAAGTACTCTTTCCATCTCCTCAACACTCTCCTCACTTGTGAGTATGTTTCTCCCATTATCCTTATCACTTTTACCTGCTGCACATCTTTCCCAGCTCAGTACCTCTGTCTAGCCAATCGGTACAGGTCCTTTTCTCCCTCCTTAGTGTCCAGCCTTTCATACAACTCTTCATATGCCTTATCCTTAGCCTTTGCCACCTCTCTCTTTGCCATGCACCTCATCTCCTTATACTCCTCTCTCTACTTTCTTCATCTCTCTTATCCTCTGCCTACAGAATTCATCTGATTATCCTTTCCAGAGTTAAAAGCTGCAGAGTAACTATGAAAAATAAATCACTTAAAAGTGAGAGAGCTTGTTCATTGAATGATAATTGCTTTAACCAAAATAAAAAAGTATTCTTGGAATGCAGACATCATTTCATATATTTTATTGGACCAGCACAGGTTTTATAATCACTCAAGAACTGAGGCTGGGCCATTCATTGAGAGTTACTGAAGGTCTCCTATTAATCTTAAAGCTCGAGTAATTGCAAAACCTATGTCAGTCCAATAAAAGGTATTGCACCACGGCTGTGTTTCAGTGACTTTTTATTTTCTGCTAGTAGATCAACACTGTTTTTTTTTTTTTTTGCTTTAACCTAGTAGTAGTGGCAGAGGACCTGGAAACTTTACTTATCATTCTGTAATCATTGGCTGTAAGGAGACACCTAATCCTAGAGAAACCATCTATCTACCACGTAGCAGTTAAATCTTTTTCTCCCAGTGTTGTTCTGCATGGAAATGAGAGGCAGCTGAAATTCAATAGCATTTGTAGTAGCAAAACTAAAGAACATGAAAATTCAGTCTAAGTAATTACTTGTTCGCAGCAGAAATTATACCATTGCTAATAACTTCCAGTAATACTTTTAAATGCATATGACGTTGAATACTGGCATCGTTTAAAGTTCATTAAGCAATTGGATAGACAGAGAGAATAAGACATCTGAATGCATTGTATTTTTATTCGGAGAGTTCAAGTGCGATTTGCAAAGAATGCTATTTTTTTTTCCAGTGAAATTGATAAGCAGATAACCTTCATGAATACATCTGGCAGTGTCCACTTTTGCTCCTTTTCAGTAACACAAGCAGTAGAGCTCTTTTACATTGTGCAGCTGTGTCCATGAATAGCCCCCCTTCAAAAAAAAAAAAGGCTTGGCATTCTCTTATGCAGTCTTTCATGTTGCTTCTTCTTGCATGACTGGCACTTTAACTCACAGAAATTAAAATCATTCATCTGCCTAAAATAGTGATACCTCAACAATCCCAAAAGTGTAAAAATTAAAATGTATGCTGTTGTAGGTGTGAAATTCAGAAGGATAACTCACAATAAGTATGACTATGTTTGCAAATGGGTAGCTGAAGAATAGTGTATTAAGCCAAATCTTAGTTATTTTAGGTGCATGTGTGCATGTTAATTAAAGTTAAGCAAATGTTTTTTTTTTCTAATTTCCTGCTATATGTTTCAAATGTATGCCTTGACTGAGATGCTCAAGAATTTTTCTGTGGCTTGTGGAATGCTCTATATGATAAAAGTCCTAAACCTTATGACCGAACATCTTTTACATTTAAAGTTGTGTAGTTAATCATGCTGTATTTAGTCACAAATGTGTAATTTGGACAATCCCTTACTTAAAATGTCTACATTTTTTTTTTTCATTAAATAAGATAGTTATTTGTGAAAATTATGTCTGGGGTTAGGAATTGAAATGATTAATTATTTTTGACTATGAGTGTGTTACCTTCCAGTGGTGGTGTATTAGTACATACAAAAACAAGCAATGCTGTTTGCCCATTAATAAGCTTTATAGAATGGGCAAACTGTACATCAGCACCCTGACTAGAGAACAAACGTTTTCCAGCAGGATATTAATGTACAAGTAATGACCGCTGAAAAACGAGTCCACAGCTTCACAGCAGCATATCAAGGTGCTGTGGCGCTCAGACTGAAAAAACCTAGAAGCTGTCAATCTTTTACGCTCGCTAAGCAGCGCTTATGCTAATTAGTAAGTAAGTATAGAACAATAAAGAAGAAAAAAAATAACATATGTGTATGTGTTTATGTCTGTTTGAGAGGGTGTATGCTTGCATGAGAGTGAGAAATTGATCACGCCATTATCTTACACTCACTAAGCAGTGCTTTTGTTTAGTAAGTGCAAAATAAATTAAACCAAAATATGGGTGTCTATGTGTGTGTGTGTGTGTGTGTGTGTGTGTGTGTGTGTGTGTGTGTGTGTGTGTGTGTGAGAGAGAGAGAGAGAGAGAGACAGAGTGAAGAGTGAGAGTGATCCCTGGTAGCAACAGCATCAGTTAAGAGGTTTGCATACCTCTTGACCATACCTCTCAACCTCTCGGCATAAGAAATCTGGACAGAGGCACAAATAATGAGGGACACACAACCAAAAATAAGAACAGATTTTTAAATATTCCTCTTATAAACTAGCTAGAACAACAGGTTTCCATTAGCATGTATTATCTGAAGGATATGAAGTCTGAAACTCAAATGTCTGTCATTATTTAATGACTTAAATCCTCAGTGATTTGCCAGAAAACTACACATTTTATGAATATAGGACCAAACATACCAGCCACAAATCTGGACATTCTGCTAAAATGTGATAGTTAAATAATATGCTCTACTGACTCTGAGCTCAAAATATTTGGATAAACCTAAAGTATATATGCGGGGCAAAGGCTCAAAATAGGAACATAATTTACTTGATTATTAGGATTTGTGTTGGTGTAATGCCGCGGTGGTACAGTGGTAGCGTTGTTACCTCACAGCAAGAGGTTCTCCAGTTCGATTCTCGGTGTGGCTTGGGAGTGCCTTCTGTGTGAAGTCTGCATGTCCTCCCCGTGGTTGGGTAGCATTCGAAAGACATGCGTGCATAAATGGGCGTGCCTTCGTTGAAGGTTGGGTGTCGAGCTGGCACCTCAGCATTTTGTAAAAATCTACTGACAATCATTAGCGGACTGGAGTTCCGCTGTGGTGACCCCTTACCGGGAAAAAGCTGAAAGACAAACAACAACATTAGGATTTATGTTGGCATGAGTAACTGAGTGAGAGCGACAATAAAGACATTTGCACACCTCTGGACCTTTCAGCTGAAGAAATTTGGATAAAGCCTATAATAAAGAGGGAACAAAGATTCAAAAATAGGAACAGATGTTAATTACTGCACTTATACAATTTCAGACTTGCTTAATTAGAAGGATTTATGTTAATATGAATTTTCTGAAGAAAATAAGACTCTGAAACTCAAATGTATGTCATTATTTAGTAACTTCAATCTCCAATGACAGTCAACAAACCAAACATTTTAGTAGTAAGGGACAAACATAAAGTAAACACCTGGATATTTTAAATGTTATATTATGGATGTAAAATGCTTCCTCCAACACCATTAACATATACTACAGCAAGTTTGATACACTAGTTGGAGGAACTATTTTACATTAAAAATATATAAAAAAATAATATAGCACTTAAAAAAAGAAATAAGTAAAACACATCAATTTTACAGAGAGCCCGATCTCTAAATACAATAATGCCCTTCATGGTGTGTGTGTTATTGTGTAATTAATGCCTGCATTGTCGGGCCTCATAACACCTGGGCAAGTGTTAATTACACATTAGCACACATCCTGTCAGACATTATAACTTACTTATTGTATCTGAGTGAGAACATATGTAGTATGGGAGATTCTGTATGTTTCTTTAGTCATGACCATCTATTGGCAGGAGTCTTAACAGCAACAGCACAAGGGTCAAAGTGTCTGATCATTGTCTATCCTACTACAGGAAAGTATGGATGTGTTTGGTTTCTATGGAAAAGTACAGTGAAAGTTAGCTTAGGTAGATAGTACAGATGCTATAGTCTTTGGCTGTTCAGTTCAATTTACTTGCTTTAATTCAGCCTGAGCATAATTTTAACATGCAGCTGCATTGTGATAAACCTTTTACTGCACTATTTTTACTCCATTTGATCTAGTAACTTGTTTTATCAAGTGCAGAAAATTATTTTGCAATGTTGTTGGGTCCATAGGTAAGGCTGATCTTGATTATATTATAAAATGCAACTACTGACTCCTATAATGAGGTTTATATCTGAACTATACAGGCATTTTCAAATGACTGCATATGTGAGATTGTGCAAATCCTTTTATTGAGTAATATCTGTTGTGTGATATATAAGGTGTTTCGGTGCCTATTTGGTGGAAGCTTTAGCTAATAAAAACTGAAACAAGTAGGCCTGTCAGGAGTGAATAGAAAATGTTTTTTCATTCATTGTGGACTTTTTTTTCTTCACCTAGCTGTAACTGTATTGTAATTGAAAGCAGAATTTATTTTCTAGAAAGTGCAATTCAAATAACAAAATATTACTCCTTTTTATGAATAGAAGTGATACTGGTAGATATGTTTTACTGTATTTATAACATATCTTTAAAATTAACCATTTGCTTTTTATTCAACAATCTTTTACTCAAGTGTATTGCACAGATAGAGTTATATTGCAGCAAAACTGCAGGCATAGGATTTGTGTCAGGCTATAGCTTACACTCTCTTACTAAACTAAACTAAATTAAATGTTTAACAGCATAATTTATAAACAAATTAAGACAAATGAGTGATTTTATATAGACAGGTAAAAAAGGTATTGATAAATGCAGAACTGTTTTGTCTGGAAGCCAAGTAACAACTTATATTCCAGAACACAGAGTGGCCTGAGTTACTATTACATTATAGGTATGGGATAGTAGAAAGGCTGTGATGAAATCAGACTAATAGTCATTTATGATTTTGGTTATTGATATAAATATATACCTTGTATACAAGGTATTTTAGTAATAATTTGGCTATTAATATAAATATATACCTTGTATACAAGGTATTTTAGTGATACTTTATTACTTTAACTTCAGCTTCAAGTTTACTAAGGTGTTTTATAACAAGATATAATCTACACAAAGTAGAATCATTAAATTAAGCTGGAAACAAACAAAAAAAACATCAAAGGAGTTAGTGGACAGATTCATTATATAGGCTTTGGGAGCATAAATGAATTAAGATATTAAGGATATACCACCCAGTCAAAGGCTGTATTGAATAAACAGGTTTATAGGTACTTACTAGATAATTGATCTATAAGGATCTTTAGAAGCCTAAACCACATATATTCCTAAGCAGTTTTTAGCCCTTATAATTTAAGTTGGAATAACGCAGAGGTGAGCAAAACATTTATGTGTTGCCCCTAACCATGACAGGCAAGGGTGCTCAACTAAGGAAGATTTTGTGTTTACCCATAAAATGATCCATATTACATTTGAATAGCATAAACAAAATGCTTTGCTTTATATAGAGAGGAAGGTGATTTCCAAAGAAGTGGTATTCGCTGTAATACATATTTATCCCTTCAACATATTCAATATTTGTTGCAGAAGAGATTTTTGTCTCTTGAGTGGGTGTTTATGCCCTCATTGGACTTGTGAATGTGAAGTAAGTTTAACAGGATAGGGTTTATTGAGGCTCTCTGTATGCAAGACAGAGATCACCTCTTAGCCTGTATGACACTGAGAAGATGAACAAGGCTTTCAATTGACATGCATGTTTTTTGTGATTTTAAAGCCTTCATTTTCTTAGTAAGAAAGCATTGGGAGTATCCAAGCTGTATCACATGTTTGAACAGATGCATATTGAAGGGGGTATTATACTCAATGATTAGCTTGAGGTGTGCATAACACAGAGAACTGATGACATCCCTGTATTTGGAAGCCATAATCTTAGGAATAAGTTGTTCAGTCAAAAAGCACTTTCCTGCAGTAGTGGATTTATGGTTAGTGAAGGACAGGCCATTGTCTATATAAGCTCCCTAATCCCTAACTGCTAGATCAATTTTCCAGGATGTGTTCTCAATGCAATAGTTAGAAGAGGCTTGGCAGCTAATATTGTTATACATTTCTTGGCATTTAGTTTTTGTCCATGGTTTTTATACCAGCTATTTGTTTAGAAAAGGCCATCTTAGAGAATGTTGGTGTTCTCTGGGGAATTGTTGACGGTACTGAGTTTATAGTAATCTGTAAACTTTCTAAACATATTTCTGAACATGTACTAGCAAATATCATACAAATGCTTTAGCTAAACATGCTAGCAATTATTCTGATTAAAAAACATTGTTTTTTGGATTTGTTTAAGTGCAAGATCTATAGAGGGTGAAACAAATAATTTGCTAAAAGTCAAAGAAGTTAGATGACAGCTAAAGTTCTTGGCAGATAAAAGAATAGGTCTCCATTTGGCAATAAATATTATGTGCTTACTAAAATACAATAAGTAAAAGTTTTTTGAATATGGTTGAATTTATGTATTAATATTTTTAAACTGATTTTAATAAGTTATTTTTAATTATGTATATTATTTGTGTATTATGTTAAGTTTGAAGATGAAGTTAATTATAAAGTTCTGTTTTTTAATCTAATACATCAGGTTTTATCACTGTTTTTTGAATTTGTCACATGATTTTCAAGAAGTTATTTTAGATTAAATGCAATGTTTCTAATTACATTCTGATGAATTTCTATTAAAATGAAGAAAAAATAATGAAAGTGTTCAACATTTTTAAAAAAAATCAGTTTAGTATTGTAATTTCATGTTTGAATATTTCTAGTCAGCGAGTGTTTTGTTGCTTTTGAGTTGTTTTAATACTCAGTCATTGAACTTTTTTTGTTTGTTTGTTTTGTAAAAAATGAACAAATTTTGTATGCTTGTGTGTGTTTGATGGAAATCAAGAGGGAATGGGAGTGAATGAGTGAGCAAGAAGGAGAGAAAATGCTTCCCTCTCAACTTCTTTCCTAAATAATTTCTACAGGAAGAAGCTTTATTGATTAAATGTAATCTGCATTGATTTGCCATGAAACAAAGAATGCAAGTCAGGGACAGTCTATAAAATCATGGATATTTAGGGGTGATTACTGAAAGACTTTTTATTCATTCATTTATCACAATGACAGATACGTTGTGTTCAGTCAAGAAATGTATATAATTGCTCTCACTTTTTTTGTGTGTATATGTTTTGTTAGTGTATTTTCTGTGTGTGCATGTGTACAAGCATGTGTGTGTGCGCGCGCACGTGTGTGTGTGCACACGCATGTACATATGTATTTTTCTTTGTATATGTGTCTCTTCATGTGTGCGTGTGCATGTTTGTATGTTAACATTAAATACTTGCATAACTTGTATGTTGGATGTAAAATGTTTCATCCAGCAATAATTACATAAGCTATAGCTACTTTGAAATGTTTGGTGATGGAGCTATTTTACATTGAAAATATAAAAAAAAAATGTTGTAGAAATAAAAATGAAAATATGAAACAGTTGAACATATAGCCCATCATCTAAGTGCAGTAATATCTTCCTGGGAGGGGGCTGTAGGGGGAATAATGCCCTTCCAGACATGTAGAGTCATTCTGCTTGCAGTTTTGGATCTAACAACACTCCTGGATGGACATTATTTCCCCAGTAACACCCACTCTTGCAGAAATTATTGTTTTCCCAAGGTTTGTGCAATCTCTGAGTTACAATATTTAATTAGCAGGGTTGCGGGAAGATGCAGGAGGAAGATTCATTTCCATGCAGAAAACAATGTTTTCTTTGTGTATTATTATTTGTTAAAATTCTTGCATGCATAATGCTGAGTGCATACATAGTATTGTGTTGATGTGCATAATATTGATCAATTTGTGTCAACACTGGCATAAATGCTATTCAACAAAGTTAATTAAATCTCTCTCTCTCTCTATATATATATATATATATATATATATATATATATATATATATATATATATATATATATATAGATAGATAGATAGATAGATATCTGTATATCTATAGATTTATATGTATATATATATATATATATATATATATATATGTATATATATATATATATATATATATATATATATATATACATATATATATGGGTTCCCTTCAGAAGCTCAAAATATTGAAATCTCGAATTTCAGTATTTCATGCCCAAGAAGCCGAATCCACATAATAGCAAAAGTTTAGAAGCATGAAATTCAAATCCTTGAATACCGGAGGTTTTGAATTTCACGCTTCTAAAATTCCATTATGGTCGTGTATTCAGGTAAGTGTGTGTGTGTGTGTATGTGTACTAAAACCGCAAAATTCAAAACTTCCGGTATTCGAGGTTTTGAATTTCGCGGTTTTTAGTTTTCGTTGTTTTGTGGATTCAACTTCTTGGGCTCGAGATACTGAAATTCGAGATTTCAGTATTTCAAACTTCTGAAGTGAATATATATATATATATATATATATATATACATATATATATATATATATATATATATATATAGCTTACATGCATATTACAGTCAAAATGTTGAGGTATGTTTTATCAAGACAGATGAGTGGGGGTTGGAGGAGGTGAGAGTGTTTGTGTATATGTGTATTTGAGTGTTAAGGTTAAGGATAGATGAGGGGATGGGTTTTCTATTTTTTTGTGCAAGTGTATTTATTTTAGGATTAGGACTGGGTTAGATAAGGTGGTCAGTACAGTGTTCATAGTGTGAGTGAGTGTGCCTTGTATAATGGTAGTATTATGGGAAATATTTTTTAAGGTAAAGTGTAGGGTTAAGATTGCGAGAAGGGACAGGGTTAGGTTTAGCACTCACTACTAATGTGGGTAAGGTGACAATGTGTTATGGGTGCTAACCCTAACCTTGTCTGTTACTCCAACCCTAACCCTATACCTTATCTTAAAAAAGCATTATCTGTAACACTGCTTTTATTCAAATGAATATGAAGCTAGTGTTATGGGTGGGTTTAGTGTGAGGATCAGGTGAGAAAATACTTTTCCTTTCTTGTTGTTTTGTTCATGGAACTATATATATATATATATATATATATATATATATATTTGTTTTTTTTTTTGCTCATATACAGCTAAGCATTATCCAATGATGCATTATATGTTCTGAGCATAAAGTCCACTGTACTTTGACATACTCTGAATGAACAACTCTGTAGAGACCCTAGTGGGCTAACATTTGTTTAGTTGGAAAAGAAGGCCCTTTTGCAGAATGATCTTCCATATACAAGTAAACATTATTCTATGTAACATGGGCATGGTCTTATATGACATGTTGAATGTTTCAAATAAGTCAGCACAGAGAGTTAATTCGATAAGGTTTCTGTTGTCAGTGTCTTTGATCTCTGTCTACTAAATCTTCCAAAGAAACTTATTAAATTATACACTGTCTGCTGTTTATGGCCTATGACATAAATAGCACACACACAACATTTCACGTGTCAGACTAGATTCCATATATGGAGTACATAGATGTTATTTCGACACTCTTCATAAATGTGCCTGATGCACTTGTACTTGAATGTTGTAGAATTATCCTGGAAAATTTTGCATTTAAATATTCTTTGAAGAACAATTTTTCATCACTGGAACAATTACGATCAAATTTCATGGCCTGACTTTTGGAAAAAAAAGTGTTTTTATAGATATTGATCAGTAATAAGTAAATGTATGAAGTAAGAAAATACATTATAGCACATCTGCAAGAAGTTTTAGATTGATCAACGTCCAGCTTTTCATTTGACAATCCATCTATATATTAGTAGTTCAATTAGTATGCTACAGAAATATTTATTTTTCTATTTGAGTCAGCTGTACAATACTAGTGCCAGACATTTTCTTATAAATCATATTAGTCTTAATGGGAAATAAATTATAAAACCTTTTGTTAATTTCCTTCACCAGGTCAAAGTACAGGCTTTCCTTTTATCATGCATTGTGCATTTTAAAGGTAACGT
Organism: Protopterus annectens; assembly: GCF_019279795.1. Taxonomy (NCBI): domain Eukaryota; kingdom Metazoa; phylum Chordata; order Ceratodontiformes; family Protopteridae; genus Protopterus; species Protopterus annectens. The sequence continues at coordinate 181,076,644 of NC_056742.1, read as the reverse complement.
AATAAGAAATTTAGCAATTACGTTTCTTTACTCGAGCAAGAGTATCAAAGGCATGTCTGATTTATTTGTTTTTTCACACATTTAGGATATACCAAACAATAAATAACATCTGTAAAATAAGACAGTGCTCTCAATAAGTAACTCACAAAGCAATGCATGCCCTTCTACTGATTTTAATATACATTTATATTCCCAGAACACTGCATTGAGCTACATTCGTCTAAAGTTCCAGTGTTCTCCTGAGAAGTAAATTAAGTAGCTGGCACATTTGTGCAGAAGCAGTATTAGCATTCCCACGGTGGATCTGTGCTCTCAAAAAGAACTCAAGTTAAATCCCAAGAAATGCATTTTCTAAGATGATTTACATTAAATAGCAGATATCCCATCTGTGCTATTTGCATGCACAGCCATAATCAACATGAGATCTACTAAGGAATAGATAAAAATGATTAATGTAAAATACTATTAAAATAT
>NC_056742.1:181058670-181073670 GCF_019279795.1 Protopterus annectens | reverse complement strand
CACATATAGACATTGTATAAAAGGGGTTCCTACAAACCTACATGTGCTATGTACACCCTCCAACATCTACCCCACAACCAAAATAATTACATCAATACATACTGTCATACCATAACCAATTATTCAACTACTGTACAACATATGCTGAAACCGTAACATACCTGGACACAGACACACTGACATGGCCCTATGTGAAATAGTTGCTGTTATACAATTGGACAGCTGCTGTTGTAACAGGGTTTGTATGAACTAATCCCATTTCAGAGGGTTGAAAGGTTTGTACACCAGGAAGTGTTACCGAGTATTGATTATCAGCACAGTATGATACACAGTAACACCAAACTAAATATGTCTGGTAAGAACACTGTAAACCCCCTAACATTATATGCATAGCTATGCAGCCTTGAGCTGGTCAAACAACCTGGCCAGACTGAAACATATGCAGAAGTATTAGGTACAGACAAACCCTGCACAAGTAGCAATGTTCAGAAATATAACAGCAGTACTCACATTTAGACAAAATCCTCCAGGCATTACACACAGTACATTACTGTTCATCTCCATACAGTTGTTGCAATAGATTCCAAACAACACTTCCAGGCTGTATTCCTCACAAGTAAGGCAAAGGGACAATGCCCAAGTGGAGTCCTCAGTTATACTCCACTGTTGCTATGGCATTGGCTAAGGCAGTAGCAGCGCAGCTGATGTGCATGTAATTAGCTACTTAGGAACACCAATTGGTTATCGGGATAGCACGTTACTGATCTGTAACTGGTATCTACCTGTAGTACAGTAGAAAACACTAAAAGATGAACCAAAAATGAATATTATACTAGTCAATGACAACTCAATTACTAAGAAGGTATGTATAACATGTAGTATGTCTGTGTATGTAGTACCTGTTATGTAAGAATTACAGTGTAATCAATGCATATAGTGGAAATAGCTATCTTGTAGCGATGTTTTGTTGAGCAGAAGTAATGCTTGTAGTTTTCTATGTGTGTTTTGCTGTAGGTAACAAGGTAAACTCCACATCCACCACAAGGGATGATATGGGCTTGGAACTCACCAATTCGCTTCCAGCCACTGTCAGTGTCAGGATTGGTCCAACAGGTATGTGCTATAACAGGGGATAGTATATGTTGATATATTGTTACAGTCGACATATGTATGGGTGTATAAGTAAGATGAGCATGTCAAAGGTGGGCTTACTGTGCAAATATGGTGTGTATTGTGGGATATTGTGCCAATAACTGTGTACAGTATTGTAGGCAGATCTGTATTCCATTTGCATAGCAGTTCCATTATGTTATGCAAACAGTAGTTATGTCTATTGGCAATTACAATACTCAATAACTGGATACATATCATTTGTATTAATCTGACAGTTTAGCAGCATGACAGCAAAAATAATTTGAAGAGCTAGGTAACTTTCCCTGCACATAACACGTGGAATATCCACCTCTCTAGTATCATTTGCAAGCAATAACAGCTGTGCATGTGTACATGTTATGCAAATGTGTAGTGACCCTTATTACATGGCTGGACCTCTCTAGTATTGTTTGCAAGCAATAACAGCTGTGCAGGTGTACATGTTATACAAATGTGTAGTGACCCTTGTTACAGGGCTGGACCTCTCTAGTATCATTTGCAAGAAATAACAGCTGTGCATGTGTACATGTTATGCAAATGTGTAGTGACCCTTGTGACAGGGCTGGACCTCTCTAGTATCGTTTGCAAGCAATAACAGCTGTGCATGTGTACATGTTATTCAAATGTGTACTGACCCTTGTTACAGGGCTGGGCCAAATGGCTATTTGCACACCTACATAGAGTGAATACTGAGAGTAGAGACACACTGGTTGAACTACCAGGTTTGTGTAGCCTAACCTCTCATTGCCAACCAAACAGCCACTTGCACATACTGTATGTATGGTAATGCACAGTACTGGTAATGAAACAGGTTGCATATCATCTTTAACTCCAGTGTAACATCTGCAGTAGGAGTGTAAGATGTAGGAGGCAGCTGCCCATGTGTAATAGCTGTTTCATAGGTGATGGCTTACACTATCTGATTATGTCCTGATCATGTTGATAGTGGCATCAGAGCCTATTGATACATGACTCTGTTTGGAGAGTGGGTGTCTGTGCCCAACAGAGCTTATGATCCTGGTGAATATGTGAGTGTATATACCCAGAGAAGGAAGCAGACCTGTAGACACTTGCATCATCTGTAATTAACTAACAGGATGTGATGTGCTCCACAGAGGAGGATTGCTGCTAAAGGTAGCTGCAATGTTTCTGTAATAGGCAGTGTTGCCACATCCATAGCACAAATATTTACATGTGACCATCATTGTCTAAAACATCTTCATAAGCAATAAGAAAACTAAATACAGTACTTGGTACTTGTAGTACTGAATGCTCATATAGGCATGTCCACTAGTCAGCTACTGGTGTTTCCTAATGTCAGCTATGTGTATGTGGCCATCCTGGGGGAATGTAATCTCTATGCCATATACACTGTCAAACCCATCTAACACCATGCCCCACACATTGTTTGGGATGCAGCTACAGTGGTAAACTGGAAGGCAGCCCAGTCTACAGCCATGACTTGACTGGACAGTCATGAGGTGTAGGTTAACACATGCATCTCATCATCACAACCAACACATACCCTTACCAGAACAAGGTAAAGACACCCACACACACTACCAGAAACACACATTCACAGATGCTTCTAAGTATCTGGCCAAACAAGTCACCTCCCAAGCTGGAAGAGACAGACAACGAAATACACAAACTGCATGACATAGATTTCATAATTGTGCCACACCTCAGAACACGTGGCTGGAAACATGCCCAACAGTACTCATTTGTGAATGCAACCTCTAGCACCATGTTACACACCAACCTGTAAGAGGGCATACATACTGTCAGCTGCCTGTCTGCCATGATTAGCCACATACCCATACACTCAGGCCACTTTTTGAACTATACACATGGCTCTTGCATATTCCATGTTGTTGTGCAGGACCTGTGATGCAGTAGCCTGGACTGCAAGGAAACACATGTAGGAACTGTCAGGTCTTGTAGCCCATGCAGGTATGTCCCATGGCCTGGGTAGCATTCTGCCATTAGCCAGAATGATACTGCAGTACAGGAACAATAGGATTGTATTCCACAATTGTCTAGTGTAGTGGTGCAAGTCAAAGGGTTTCTAGTATTTGTCTGCCTGTGATAACATGGTTGACAGAACATGATGCTTTGCCAGACAGGGCCTGCACCTGTCACCCCTGGGAATCTGGATACTGCCTTGGGCTCATGCTTCCCCAATAGTGCCTTCATCATGCACAGCTCAAGTGGAGGTCCACTGCTGTTACAGGACAGCCAAGCAATAAACTGCAGGTCTCGTTACACAATGATACATGTCAAAAACACTATATGCACACACATATGTCAATCCCTAACATGGAGAACATATCTGTGCAATGGCTGAGACATGTTTCAACACTCCGGAGAGCACACCTGCATGACCATGTTATAGCACATACCTCACCTCTTGCCCATTATCCTTTATTGGAACACACGGGCCGCAGGTGTGTCCATATTCCTGAAGGATATGTACACCCCCATGATAGTTGCACTTGCATAACTTGAGATGCATTATGCTAAGCAACTATATTTGTGCCAAGGTGGAATTCAAATTGCACCTTGCGACAGATCACCCACCATGTCGCGGATTTCCCAACTGTCATAATGTGCTGTAATGGGGAAGATTAGGTCTGAGACAGACAACCATAATAATGGCTACTCTCAACTATTCCATTATGAACTGGGAAGACTCCTCATGTACCAACACCTGCGTTCAATGCATGTTGGATTCCATCAACCCCAATGACCTGGATCACAGTAGTCACACAAACAGGGCTAACAGTATGCTACACATAGTCTGTCTCCAATGCCAATGTTATGCTGCCTTAGAGCAGAGTGGTGACTGTCATGGCACCCATGCAGATGGACAATGCATGTGCAAATGCTGAATCCTACACAAGTGAACCTTAAGCAGTCACATACATGCAGTGATTGTGCCATTGAAAAAGAACCAGAATTCAACCAAACACAAACAAGAAGGCAAATTGGTGGTACCATGCTTTAAACAGTATCACAGAAGGTAGTAACTGTTGCAAGAGTGAACACGCATGAGTGTGGGTGATCCCTGGTCAGCCTCAGTAAGATGCAGATACACCATATAAAACAACACAAAGCTACTGTGAAACTATTCAGTCACATATTATGAGGCCAAGCACAGAGCATTCTATAACTGTGTCATTAATCATAATGGCAATGACAAGACCTGTCGTGCTGCACAGCACTATGGCATGGCAAGTACTGCACCTACAGAAATAGCACCTGTTCATCCAGATAGGGTCTTGGAGAACCTAAACCCACTCCCACCCCTCCCAACAGGTACACTCAGTAATATATCCATGTACACTACAGGACCCCTGTAATAACAACTATGCAGGTACAAGCGGCACTCTCTAAAGCCATACATATAGCTTTCATGGGACCTGTCAACATCCCAGGGTGTACCCTATACAAATGTAAGAACAATCAGCTATCTGCATGCACATCATGTTCAATCATAGCTCCATGTCAGGCTGTGTACACACCGAATGGTGCACAGCAACAGTTATCACACCCCTCAAAGGGGGAGACACCATTGATAATGGGAAATAGTGCATAACTACCCTGCTGAGTCTGGTCTGTAAGGCCATGAACTGTGATCAATATATTTGATGTACTCAGTACAAATGTAGATGACAGTAGGGTTGATTCACACTGCATATCATGCCCTTGCCAGGTCATAGGACACAATGACACATATTGTGTTCCAGCTACACTCAGTAAACTATTCCTATTTCACAGGAGTGGTTGGCAACTGGACTACTGGCAGAACCAATGCTACAGAAGGTGTCTGACTAATACACACACATCAAACCAGTACCAGCCACAGTTATACAGGGTTCATTCCTGGTACTCCCCCTCTTTGTTATCTATACCACACAGACTAACTCAGAAGGCATCAGCCTATTGATGTTTGCAAATGACTATGAACTAGGAGCAATAGTTGACTCAATGTGTGCTGGGTTCAACATACAGAAGGGCCTTTGTGTGTCAGATGTGTGGTGTGTGATGTATAGCCACAATCTGACAGCTAAGTATTGCATTGTCATCCCCTATGTTAAAAACCCTTTACCCATGAACTACCACCTAGGCAGGGGTCAACATAATAGCAACTGTGTGTGTATGGGATGCAGCTGGACAGTAGTCTTTCCTTTGATAGTTACTTCACCACACCAGTATGGTAGTCGTATGTGGCACCCCTAATCATGACAGGGTGCCATCCAGGAAAATAGATATAATTGTTCAGCCATACTCAACACTCATGTGACCCATAATAGATCACATATTTCCTTTAAGGGTTATTGCCCATGTGTAGATGGCCTACACTGCTCTTCCCAATCCCTAGTTGCACTATGTAGCATACAGCCTACCCTGAATAAAGTCATGTCCAACCCAGAGGTGCTGGACATGCTACACTTAACAAAATCCTGATCCCAAATAAACAAGGATCACAACATGCTTGACAGATCTCTGTCCAACATACTCTTGCCATACTCTGCATCCCTGTCCAGCGAAGCTACACATCACCACTCTCTGTGACATGGTGTGATGACCGCATACCAAATATATCAGTTAGCCTGTGGATCAGTTTTGTGGCACTGCTTGAACTGGCCACTGAAACCTACCTGTCTGTTGCCTACAGCTAGGTAACCTGTCTGCCTTGGCTCATAAATGGCCCAGGGCATATAGCCTAATAGATCACTATGAACATGCATGCTAAAGTTGATATCCAACCCTGCAAATACCATCAGACTAGCTATTGTCCCATGTGTTACAGATGTGCAACACAGGCAATACATGGCAGGATGCTACACAGCTGTACAGAGCCATGTAGATGTATATGGCAAAACACATACATGCTTGCAAGTCTGCAGGGTCACAGGTCATGTCCCTAATGGCTATGTTTGACTATATGTGTGACATATACACAGCATTAAGGTCAATTGCATTAATGTGAATACATCCAGGCATGTGCTGATAGGTAAAGACACCAGTACAGGCAAACAGACATGCCCACGTCAAGACAACATCCACATGGAGTATGAGCAATGTCATCACATGACACTCACATATATGGCGATAACATCACATCACCAGTAAGTGTCAAATGTGCATGACTTATACATGTCTGTGGTGTTAGTGTCATGTAGATTTGCAACAACTTATTTGTAATCTTAATAAATGTGATACACATGTATGTTCAGCTGTACTTATGTACTTCTCTGTGAGTTACTGTGACCTGTCTCCATCATTATGTCTTCCAGGTATGCCACATTGCAGGCTGCCTGCGTGCAGCTGCTTGGAGGATGAGGACCTCATCCCATACCTCCTCGATAACCTTACAACACTCTTCAGCCATGTGCCACAGGATGCACAGCAACGAGATGCTCAATGGGAGGAACTCCGCAGGAGGGTAAATGATGTAGGCGGTCACAATCGCACCTATCATCAGGTGCGCCAACACTGCACTGACCTCATAAGATGGGTGAAACAGCATGCTAATGCAATCACCTGGGAACAAGGTGCAACAGGTGGGGGGCCACTCACCCAGCCACCGCTCACACGTACCAAGGAGCTACTGGCCAACTTGGGGACTCCTGCAGTCCTCCATCCACAAGCTTTAGGTGGTATTGTGGAGGTGGATGTCTCTCAACCACCGAGCCTGGAGTTGCCTGGTAAGTCAGTACTGCACATATAACACAACTATATTTCACATAGTTACATGTGTTACTGTGCAATATTTAATGTAACATCATATGCAAGGCATGTATGCACACATGCCACATACTATAGTCTCCTACTCTATGTATGCACAGATGTGCATACTCCATGGTATAGTGTATTGCACTGGCATATGTGCTAACATGGACATTGCACCCTGTAGTATCACACAGGTGTGGATAATGCTCTTACTGCTGTGACACTCCTGTTTAGGTACCTCTGGCATTTTGCAGTGACAGCAGCCTGTGTCAGGTGAGATCGTTATTATTTACCAAGCTTAATATTGCACGCATCATATTAATTGTATGCTATCTGCCATAACACACGTACACATAATGTATGGTGGTGCTGTTAACAGACACTGGTCAGACCTGCAATGCATCACAGTGGTTATCTATGTGAAACAATGGAAGACTATATGAAACACCTACACTAAACCTTCCAAACTGTCATTGTCAGATGTGTGGACAACTGTGAATATAATGGTGGAGGTGTATTTCACTGTAGGGACAGGTACTACATATTAGCATTACACATGTTAGGAATACAAACAGTACTGTACAGAGAGCATATGTGTGCACTCACTCTAAATGTGTTGGAGCTGGAGTATGACCGGCCCACAGGATACACCCTTGTGGATTATACCCTTGCTATGAATGTCACACAATGTCATGTGCTATCTGACATGTCCATGACATGTAGTGGGCTGACTGCAACACTGCTCAACTATCCTGCAAAACATGATGTCTCACATCCCATACATACCACCCTTTGTCTGCATAACCCTGTCCTCAGTGGAGCATATGACATCTATGGGTGTATGTTATATGGGATAACACTGACATGTAAAATAAGATGGTCATCACAACCATTGGACAGAATATGTGTACACATGGCCATGGAGGATGGCCAGATACATTAAGCAACACACACAGTAGAAGTGATGTACATGTGTCTACACCCTGCTGTACATTGGCTCGATACAATACAACTATAGCCTTTGTGTAATGGTGATATTGCAGATGTGAAAAACTAAACATCATACAGGCCTGTGTACAGCTTGTGTAGGCATAACATGAAACTACCACATAACATGTCTTGAACATCTTGAGTGTGTCACAACATGAAAGCATTCACCTATACAGTATCCAAATACATACATGTGTTGCACAACATACACATACAACCACATCAGGCCACAGATACAGTACATTCACCTTGCTGGTGTCAGACATCACTGTCATGACTGCTCTTCATGTATGTGAGGTACACAGATGGCATGTGGGACATAGAGTACTGCTAAGTTAGCCATGTGTGAGCATAGTTGCCAGGCATCAGTAATATGGTTGCAGATGTGCAGAGGTGTCATCCAGATACCCTTCTGTGACCTGTGTCACACATTCCACATTAGGGTTTAGTGTGTATACGCTTCAGTGATGTGGGTCACATTCCATATTATATATGTATTGCATGTGAACATAGTCATGGCTATGAACTGTGCCAGTAACTCACACTGTATAGCAATTGTGAAGCCATGTGATGCCCTGCAATGGTTATGCACATCAGCTCAATGTGCAGTATGTCAATGCATATTTGTAGGGTGGACAGACAACACTGTGTCAGCTGAAGGCCCATGTTAGTGTAACATATCCCTGCATTGGGACACCATTACCGTACTGTAGATTGGAAAGGACACCATTGTGTTACACATGTATGCATGTCATTCAACACATCAGCAGAAGACATGTCATACTACATGTGATTGGCAAGGTCATATGCCACTCATAAGGCCGATGTACTGTAAACCTGTGCTGATCTGTGGCACCATTGCAAAGTAGGGACAGCCATGTCAAACATATGTGAACAGCCACATGCACAATGTCTGTAGACTCAGCTCAGGGGTAGGCAGAATAATGTTGAACAGACATGCACTGCTTTGGGGGGAAATATGTAAGCTAGGGCTCAGGCAAACATAGAATTCAGTCAACATATCCTTCTGCTCATGTCCTCACACATAGGGGTGGTGGCCAACAAAAAGCATCAGTGGCAGCTGTACAAAGGTCAGCGATGGTCTGTTAACATGTAGTGTATATTGCACACACCAAGGCAGTGCGATGCAACGGTGCAAAGTGCATGCATTGTGTTGCAGGTATGGGGCATAGGCTACTAACACAAATGGTGCAATACAGGTATGTATGCTAACCACCACTATAATTGTGTAAGGTGCATGCCGTCTGCTATAAGACATGCATGCAGTTGTGTGCAACTCAGGGATGTATGATAACTACCACTGTAATTGTCTGAAATGAATGCCATCTGCAATAACACCTGCATGTAGAGTGTGTCTGTGTGTGTCTTTGTGTGTGTGTCTGTGTGTGTGTGTCTGTGTGTCTGTGTGTGTGTGTCTGTGTGCCTGTGTGTGTGTCTGTGTGTCTGTGTGTGTATCTGTCTCTGTGTGTGTTTGTCTCTGTGTGTCTGTCTGTGTGTCTGCCTGTCTGTGTGTGTCTGTATGTGTGTGTCTGTCTGTGTGTGTGTCTGTCTGTGTGTGTGTGTGTGTGTGTCTGTCTGTCTGCCTGTGTCTTTCTGTGTGTGTGTGTGTGTGTGTGTGTGTGTGTGTGTGTGTGTGTGTGTATATCTGTCCGTCTGTGTGTCTGTCCATCTGTGTGTGCCTGTCTGTGTGTGTCTGTCTGGTATAACTAGTAATGTACAGTTCTTCTCTTCCCCTCACAGGTGTTGATGTAGGTGCATTGCCCTCATGCGGATCACCTGATGTTAGAGTCCCCACAGACTCTAGCAGTGATGATGACAGTATGATTGAGGCACAGGAAGGGTTATCAGGGGCTGAATCTGTGCCATTGGTTGCCATTCCACCTGTACCCCTCTCATCCTCGCACACAGTTCCCCTGCCTACACATACCCCATCACCACTGGCCATAGAGGAAGGACATTTGGTGGGTGGTAGCATGGAACAGGGAAGTGTGGAGACTTTGGAAAGTGTGCCTGCACACCATAATCCCAGTCAACTGACTGGTGATGTCCCACACAGGCATGCGCCCAGCCCTGCTCATAGGAGGACCACTGGCCAACATGCCCCTGCAAGACAAAGCACATCAGCTGGAGTCAACAGACACATGTTTTAGGTTGTAATGGAGGCACAGACACATGCTGAATGACACAATAGAGACAGTCTGAGGCTTCAGAGGGCTGCTGTCCATTCATTAACTGACAACATCCAAGCACTTGCAAATGCTTACCATCATCTTGTAGATGTTTTGGATAGATGATTGGGTGACATGGTGGGAGTCCTTGACCATGGCATGTCAATCCTTGAGCATGGAATGTCTGTGCTGGAACATCTGGTGGGAGTGAGGCATCGGGCATGTGGATGTAGGGAAGCTACATCACCTGTTGAAGGTCTACGCGAACATGATACTGCACATGCCCACTCCCATAGTGGCGGTAGAAGCAGCAGTGCAGCTGGTGCTGTGCAGTCCACACCAGGACACAGCAGGCCATGTGCACTTGGTCCTGGATGGTCCCAACAGGGACATGATTCCAGAGGACATGTGTCATCAGACAGTACCCAATCTGGACCTCTGCCTGGTAGTTCCCATGCAAACCCTGGCAGGCGCAGGTCACGTGGCCATGGCCGGACACCATGAACTGTGAAACCTGCCTTCTACAGTCTGCAGCTGTCAATAATACCACTGTGTAGGCCAGCCACATGCCAAACCTGTGTGCATGTATGCACACACACACTGGAAACAAATGTAGGGCACCTCAACACACACACGCATAGCATCCAGACATGCCCAATGATATCACAGGCCGTAACACATGCACATGATATCATCCAATGGTGCAGCCTAGGCCTCCGGGAAACATTATCTCCTTGTGCATATGATGATGCCTGTGCCACATCCCTGTTATCCACACCTTCGATGCATGGACATGCTCATATGGTCTGATGCACAGGCTGAACATGCTAGGTAGACAATTGTAGATTGATATTGTTGAGTAGTGTTGACAGGCAGCAGACATACCATGTATTACAGTTTTAGAATGCATTTTGTACGTTTGACAGTATGTATCATGTGTAACAACACTAACAGCATGTTGATCTTGACATTCTGCCTTTCTCTTTCAGGTGTAGTTGCATGTGCCGGGGGATGTCGGTGTTTGCAGTTAGTGTCCTATACATACATGTTGATTACTCACAGGTCTGTATGACAATACCTGCATGCACTTTGTAGCTTCCACATCACAGTTATAATATGTCATGTTTCAATTATGTTTACTGTTCTAATGCTCCAAGAGCATGATGGCTGTGTGGTAAGCTACTGTGTTCAGAGCCATCACATCCATAGTGGGTGATATCACAGTTATAGTTACCTGGACCGGGGAGGAGGTAAAAGAGTGGTATGGCAGATGACGAGGGTAAAGGCCAGTGGAAATAGTGGCTTCTCATTGGGAAGCAGTCATACCCACTGCCATGACAGCATACAAACACAGACACACCCACACACTTGGGATTCACAGACACAGTAACACACACTCTGATTCACACACACACAGTTGCCAGTGTTCGGATGAGAACCCCTACCTATGTGCATATCATCATTATAGTACTACGCAATTACAAGATGCGCCACAGAGATTACACATGTACAAGTAGTCGGAATGGCCTAAGCTCGAGGACATCGACAGGGATACTACAGTGCAGTGAGTGTATATGGGGAGGGGGGTTTATCAGTAGGCTATGTAACAACAGGTCACATCCCAGGGTATACATGTTAACAGGCGGTTAGAATACCTGTCTAAGATTGATGATATCAACAGGGATACTAGATTGCATTGAGTCGATGGGGGGAGGGGGCATTAACATTTCACTGTGGTAAAATGCAGCCTCACTCCAGGGACCGGACAGCCATACATATGGACAGCCATATACACACACACGCACACACAGACACACACACACGCACACACACACACACTATGGCATTCACAATGATATACACCTATGTGACACACATACAGACACTTGACGTGTGAGGTTCAACCACCTGCCTATGTCTTTCTTTCTACATGTCACTCTGTACTGATATCAACAACAGTGTTCAGGAGAGTGAAAACACGTGGGATGTATTCCCAACCATACATGACATATATGGACACACACACACCCACTCGTGCCAGTACTGTGAATGAAACACCTGCCTATATCATGATAGGTATTGGAGAAGTACAGCACTATCACATTCACTACAAAGCTTACTGAATCTTTCCTTTGCCAACTGTGTTGATATATGCACAATATATGCACAGGGAAGGTATTACTGTTACAGGAGTCAATAGGTTTGCCTTCAGTGTCACCCTTACTGCATTCTACATTGTCTGTCTTCCACTTCAATTAACAAAACCTGACCTTAGCAATTACACAGGTTATTGTAGGAATGGTTGTAACACACCAGTGAGCTGTCCTCAGTAATCATTCATCTGCAAAGTAGCCCCACCACTTAGTAGTCATGTCCAAACATCTGTCCATACCTCATGTACAGCTTATTGTACTTAGAGTATATCACCATATACATTTGGCAATGTTGAGGCTGTATTGCAACAGCATGGTGTACTAAGACAACAGTCATCTTCAAACATCAGACGCTGCACACACATGGAATCTACACAAACATCAATACATGTACACATATGCGGTCTACATCAGTAAGTGCACTAGCAGGTCAACATAATACATTCCACACCTTCCCCATGCCATTTGTGAAACATAGCCGAGCATTACACCATAATGGATGTTGTATTCATGTACTGGTAGGACACAACAAGCATTATTCCATGTCATGCTCCTACAAAATGTTACTTGACAGTGCCATGGTGAAGCCAGGAGCACTGTAAAGGTCAACAGTGAGCACATCATATTTGCCACACACACACCTCATGTTTACCAGAAGAGTGCCAGCAATGTGCTCTGTTAGGCTGGGCAGTGCACTCATTCAAGCATGAGCAAGGTCTGTGGCTTGTAAACACCTCACCCCAGCACGTACTGGCAATTGTGGTACTACGGCTAATGTCCAGACAGCACACAGCATGCATGGCTTGCAATTGTTGACATGAGGCATATGCAAGAGCTGTAGCCACACATAGCTGTACATGTCATGAACATATCACCTGTGACTACTCAGGAACATACAGAGCAGAGCTGGATTTCCCTGGGTCTGTCAATACAGGCCTTGTGTAGGTCCTATGATCTTGTTATTTGGGCATGTTTGTAGGCTTTGCATTAGGTGGACATGTCTAATAACATACATGCCACATGGGGTGTTGTATGATATGATAGGTGTCATGTGTGACCAGTAGAGAGGGAATATTACCTCTGTTAACATAGATATTAAACCTTATGTGCTGTTAGCATGCTATCTGACATGTGCATGTGTGTGATGACTGTAGCCACCTGTATGTAGAAAGGATAATGAAAGCTGTGGTAATGTCATTTATGTTGTATGAGTGTGGGATGTACATATCCAGGGCAGGTACAGTTAGGTCATATCCAACCATGAGGGTGTTGTTTACTGGTGTACAGCAACAGTCGACTGTGTTAATGCTGAAAACATTTGAGGGACCCTGGTATGTGTACAACTGAGCTGGTTACAAACAGTGGTATTATTGCATTGCATAAAACATTAAGCAGCGGTGTCTGTACATGGGTACTTTGCACAGATAATGTAGGGCTAAGTACAGTCCACCAATCGAAGTTTATCTGGTGGTCTACCATACTATGTCATAACACATATGGATGTGTGTTGGTAGTCTGGGGACAAGGTGGTGGATGTATAGGAGGATACAACCTAGAATTCAGCGTTTGCCACTGTCACCTGTACCTGACTCATCTGTGATGAGTTATGTCAGAGTAGTGGTCTTTACATGTGAGTAGCCTTTATGAAAATGTGGACAGCACCACCTGGAATGGTCCATACCACTGTTATGGTCCATATGTCTGGATGTGAGTTATATGGTGGTAGTGCAATTGTGCACTGCAGAGCCTTCAGCAAGGTGTTCCTCACTGCACAGATGTCAGTATTTCCCATTGTAGGTTCTACATTGAACAAATGGATTACTAAAGCTACACATCTAGCACTGGTTAGCATAAGCATCCAATGCAATTGTCTTGTAGGTGTCAGGGTGTTACTTCTGTTCGTAGGACATTTGCCTTGGAATGCAGCTATATGGGTAAATGCGACCTAGGTAGTATCCACACACATGTGAAACAGGAATGCATGTGCTCTGTGTTGAAGGCTTGTCGTTCAGTCATGACAACCCAGAATGACAGACACTGGACAACCTCATAATAACAGCAGGACATTGGCTCATTGTTTTGGTCTAGAAGTTGTCACTCTTACCATGACATCATTGCGAGTGGCAGTAATGTGCTTGGTAGCAAATGCCTCATGTAAGGTGACGGACAGCAGCAGATATTGTGTATATGACCAATGTGAGATATACTTAGGGTAGTAGTCCTGCTAATAATGACAACCACTAACACAGCGGGGAGAGGTCATCTTGACACCTGCACCTCAGTACCATTACACAATTGGCTCACACATTATGCTTGCACATGCCACTGTTCCACCTATAATGCCACTGTCCACAACCTGCTATCAATGTATGCCTTTCAGGGCAGCAAGGTGTGTGACATATGCTGTAGGTAGCATCCGCCTGTGTGTCCCAGTAAACCAATTGTCTGTCATGTCTACACATGCATGATTGTGTATACTTAACATATATATATGTCATACTTCACATACATGTATGCATGTGCATCACACAGCACAGACACAGATATATAATTTACGGGCCACATACTGGTATCATGTAGTAAACCAGTATGATGTGCATATATACTAACAGGTAAGATGTACATAGCTGTAAACCTGTGTGTATACAATAGGAGTCCATTACAACGTGTTCTGTAAATGTAAGAGTATGAGCATGCACATTGTGGCCTTCTGTGGTTAGAATCAGAGTGCATCCCAAACAGCCCTGTGCTACAAAGAGCATGAGCATACCCGCTGC
>NC_056742.1:180931170-181053670 GCF_019279795.1 Protopterus annectens | reverse complement strand
GCACCAGGCACCAGCACATCTGGGGCACAGCCTTGGATCTCCACCTCTGTTGGTTCTGCATCACCTTCTGGTGGAACCGCCACTGAGTATGAGGCTTGTCTTCCCTGGAAGCAGGTCCAGGCAGGAGCTTGTCCGCTGTTGTACAGTCAATGATGTGGTGCGTAGGAGGCTCAATAAGGGGTTTTGAGGCCAGATGTGCCAGCTCGAGGGCAGAGTGTCACATTTACAGAGTGAGCCTGCCCCCCATAGACAGCCCCCAGCACAGCCACCTTTGCGGCTGTTTGGTGCAGTTGTGGCTGCCCATGGCTGGGGTTCTACGTCCCACTGTTTCCATCTGGGGCTCATAGTCTTGTGTCTGCCAAACACCCCTCCCTGTCCAAGGTCTATCCCCCTACGTGTCATATACCGACCCTGTATGCTGTCTTATTTGTCATCCTACCCAACCTATCCTCCACGAGCATACCTACTTTCCTTCCCCCACATCCCACTCTCACCCTATGGAAACAAAAGGCCAGTCAGTTCCTAGAACAACATTTGCCCCATACATAGCTGTCCATTTCAAACACGTGTCCACTGGACACATGCAACCTATTTAATATGCATCACAACATACTCCAGTTGTCCTCACCCCTGTCTCTCAGGCACATGATCCTGGAATGCACATGACTCCTAAAGGTTCCAGGTACACATGATGCAGATGACCCATTCTACACACAACACTACCGGTCCCTTTATGATTACCCCATTTACCATTTTTCATGATGATGATGTCGCACACAGCACCTTGCAAGAGAACTGTTCTCACATAATGATTGGACAAGAACTGTTGGATTAACGTAAAGAAAATGCACAGAATGATGTATTTGGCCAATGTACAAATGTTTGCGTGTATTAATGACACATGTCTGTCTGAGGGAGTCTTGATATTACATAGGACAACACCACCACATAATACAGGCATTGCTGGTGTTTCCCTTTTCATTCCTTTGTAATGTTTTGTTGTCACATGGGATGTTCTTGATATATCTATATATATGTATGTATCTATATCTGGACATAAACACACACACATACATCGACATTATGGAATACATTTCCTATACTGTTGAATGACTGCGCTGGATGATATGTTTGTGATAACATTCGATGTCTGTATATCTGCCATTGCTTAGTAGTAAATCACATTAGCTGTGTGTGCAGGGTCCTGGTTTCGAGCCTTGCAGAGTCCATTTATTTTATTGCTGGCAGAACAAGGCCATTGGATACGGAGTGCTTAAGGCAAATTAAAGCTGTTGTGTGTGGGTGTGCATGGGTTTGCATGGAGCTAAGCAATGCTAACCTCCGTTTACAGTTTCTTACACTCAGTTAGCCTCTACATTGCTTCACCAGTGTAATACTCGCATACCGGCGGCCAAACAGGCTTACACCCTATTGCTCCCACACTTGCAAATGCACTGCATTTGGTGTTTGCATCTGTCATTCACACCCCTAGGTAGGAGTGAGGACTACAATATTACCTTGTGATGCCTATTACATCGGATTACATGCCTACAGGATTGGGAATGGCTGCCATTAGGCAAAAGCATGCCATTCAAATGTACGCAATCCGTGGCCTGTCCAGAGTTTGATTCATTTTATTGGTGTGTTCCTCTTACAATCTGTCTGGCTAATACATGGGAAGTGACACTCTTCAATGCAAACAAGTAATTGGGTTTTGGAACCCACAGCCTTCAGCTGAGTCATGCTGCTGCATACCTAACATTCTATCATCTTTCTAAGGTTGTAAGTGGAATATGTGCTTTATGTCCCTATCAGACCTCTCAAACGATTGGAGACAAATATCAACTGAATCAGGGACATGTCATAACAACATCAGGAACACATTTAAAATATTAGTGCTATTAACCTGACAAATTGACAGACTCAGAGCATATGAGTTCATACACATTTTCTGAGGGAAATTATGCTTATAACTCTTAATTGTTGTCATTATTCATTACGTGTAATTCACCACCTTTCCTCCAAATGCCACTAGTTTTGGAAGGGATTAAGTGGGACAGAGTTAGAATTTGAGTCAAAATCAGGGACATCACTGGAAATCAGGGTCAGGTCAGAGGTATGGTCCCTATTTGTTCCTCCAATGGTTTATGTCCTGTCCAGTAGATTTGCTCTTAGGGGATGAGAGGTATGGACGTAAGATATGCCCATTTCAGAATATTACTTACATCCGTGGGGTGGACCTAATACCACTACGCCAGCCAACACCTGCATGCCTAGGCCCATAATTGCATACCCATAGTTCCCCCACCTGCCCCTCTTCTACAGCACTCATCCTTACTGTGGATGCAGGTGGGGTATATACATACCACTACACACTGCCCCCTTTCCGCGTGTCGGGACACATGACATACGTTGTGTCGACCCATGGGTTATCAGGCTTGCACAACCTACTGGTCCATGTACGTCTACAGCCTGGTTTGATGAATCATAAAAGCTAAAAACTCTGATGATCATTAATTTTTCAGTGTTCCACAAGGGACATTGATGTCTTTGTTTCAAGATTAGACCTGGCAGGTCTCTCCCACTGGTAGTATCCTGCCGGTGGTCTGGGAAGCAGTGGTTTTATTGTGTGTCTGTATGTCTCACTGGCCTAGCTGGGGGGAAGGTTGATATTACGTGTTACATGTTTGTTTATTGGACCCCTCACCCCCATATGCCTGGCCTTTATCTGTATCAATCTGTATATGTATGCATACATGTATATATATATATATATATATATATATATATATATATTTATCTATATATATATATATATATATATATATATATATATATATATATATATATATATATATGGATCACCTTCAGATGCCCGAAATCGCATTTCACCGACACGGAATCCGACGGGTCAAAAACACCGACAACGCAGATGACCGACAAGGTGAGAATCCGACGGACTCGGTAAGTGTGCGATAGAGTGAGGGATTTAGTGTTAGGGAGCGGACAGGTAAGTGTGCGATAGTGAGGGACTGTGGGTTTAGGGGTGGGTTAAGTGAGTTAGGGTTAGGGTGCAGGTAGGGTGAGTGTGCGGTAGTGTCGGATCTTGGGGTTAGGGGTGGGTAAGTGAGTTAGGGTTAGGGTGCAGGTAGGGTGAGTGTGCGGTAGTGTCGGATCTTGGGGTTAGGGGTGGGTAAGTGAGTTAGGGTTAGGGTGCAGGTAGGGTGAGTGTGCGGTAGTGTTGGACCTTAGGGTTAGGGTTTGGGTTAGGGCTAGTGGATATGTTATGTAGTGTACTGTGTTGTTTACGTGTAGTGTGTTGGTGTAATGGTATTCGGTGTTTTGCATTGTCGGTATTTTTTGTTGTCGGTCTTTTGGTGTCGGTGATTTGTGTTTCGGCGGTTTGGCGTTTCGGGCATCTGAAGGTGATCCATAGATATATATATATATATATATATATATATATATATATATATATATATATATATATATATATATATATATATATATATATATATATATAGATAGATATACATATATAGATATATATATATATCTAAGAACATGTGGGTCTATGGGTGTCTGTATATGTATATATCTATATGTGGGCATGTATATGTATTCTGTCTCTGTATGTATACGTTTGTACTACAGAGAGGGAGAGGTTTATCTCTATGTCGCTATGGGTAGATACACACACACATACCTCTAAATATATACATTTACATCTGGTTATTCCGTTCCTTGCCATATAGATTACACTTTGCTGCAGTGGGACTCATAGTGGGTGTGGCTGCTCATTGGGTGATGCCACTGCCCAATGAACACATTTACGTACATCCCTGGGGCTGTCCATTTAGGCCTACATCAGTCAACACCTGCACACCTAGACGCATAACTAGCTACCCATAGTTCCCCCACCAACACCTCCTCTACAGCACCCATCCTTACTCTGGGTCCTGGTCGGTTCTGAACATACCACTACCACTTCACGGGACCATGTCATACAATTGTCTCAACCCATGGGTCATCAGGCTTTCCCACCCTTGTATTCTAGGTATGTATACACCCGGCCAGAATGTTCGGTGTATCACCTACTTTTGGTCTTGTCAATTTTTGGGGTGTCCCGCAAGGGATGCTCCTGTCTGTGTTCCAAGATTAGATTTTATGGGAGTACTGTGTATCCCCCCAGTTGTATCCTGCCTGTGGTCTGTCGAACTGTGAACTATTCACATTCTTTGCGGGTTTGTGTGTATCTGTCCCATGTCCGGCTTGGGGGGGGGGGTGGAAGGTCATGCTACGTATTTCATGTTTCTTGCTTGGGCCCCTCACTTCCATTGGCATAGCCTGTGAACATATGTCATTCTTGTGTGCTGTTTCCTATCATAGCTGTATATCTGTGTATATCTACACACACACACACACACACACACACACACACACACACACACACACACACACATATATATATATATATATATATATATATATATATATATATATATATATATATACGTATATGTATATGTCTGCAACCATATCTATATACACATATATATATCTATATATATAAAATTAACACAAATAAACCACTGAATAAAATAAAAATGCTGCAAGTCTGAACAAAACACACCACTTTAGCTTTTTTACAATATTTAATCACCATTTTCGTCAAACCAGACTTCCTCAGAAATGCAAAACACACTGAAAAAGCACAATATATACACATTAAAAACAATTAAGTTCAATTGTTGACAATTCCATATGATACAAGCACTTAAAAGGGCAAAGCTTAAAAAACACATTAAACAACATTAAACCTATTCTTATTAACATACACCCTGCGATCTTTTAAAAAACATTTGATGTTGATGGCATCATTCAATCCAGGAGGCTATTCAGCTTTTAATCTGATCTGCCATCTGGTTTCTCTCTGTTCAAGATAATTTTTAAAATTGCCCCCTCTTAAATTCAGATGTCCCTGTTCTAAAATGGAGAATTGGAACTTTTTAAAATTAAGACACACAATACTATGTCTGTATAATACATTATTCAAATCCTTGTTTTTGATATCATACATATGTTCTGTAATCCTGGTCATTAAACGTCTAGTGGTCATACCAATATAAAAAGAAGGACAAGAACAGCAGACAGCAATGTATATCACCCCCACACTTTTACATGAAAAATAACTGGAAATAGGTATAGTATATGGGAGATGAGATAAATATATGAATGGTCCCTCAGATATATATCTACACGTTGCATGTGAAACATTTATGCATACCTTTAGTACCCGTTGGACTGATATTGTCAACAATGAAATTGTCCCTCCCATTTTCAGGTAGGCTCTTTAAATTAGAATTTTTCTTAAATACAAAATTAAGATGTTCCCCCACTCTATTAAACAGGTCATGATGACCTTGACTATCTTCCAGTTGTCAACTATTATCTTCTTTTATAGCTGGAATATCCCTAGTTATAAGTAAATTAAAACTTGGATGTCTATCACCACACAAAGTATTCTTGGGGGCTGGAACAAAGGCTTTTCTGATAATGGATGGATACCTATCCTCCCTCCCATTTCATACATATAGTATTTGATCATCCAACAACTTTTCATCATAACCACATCCCAAAAATAGATTTTTGATGAATGAAAACTCAGTGTGTAAATGTTCTTCATTACTAGTCATTCTACTAGCGCAGATGAACTATCTTTTGGGGATGTTCTTTTTAATGTAATTCAGATGTTGACTGGAAAAATGCAAATATCCATTCATAAAAGAAAATTTTCTATGAATGCTACTACTAAACATGTTAAACTGATCCCACTCCAGATGGGCATCCAAAAAAATTCAAGGATGTACCAACATCTCCCATTTCTAATTTAAGGAAGAGTGAACTAGAATTAATAGTTCTTACTAAAGCATTTACTGCATCAATGTCCCCTTGAATCAGAAAGACCAAGTCATCAATGAACCTTTTATAAAATACCACCGAAAGTGGGTGAAACAAGGTTTCAAAAATTCCTGCTCCCACCACCCCATCACAATATTTGTGTAGGAAGGGGCCACCACTGACCCCATTGCTATGCCTTGAATTTGTTTATAGTAACAATTGTTGAACAAAAAATAGTGATTATTCAAAATGATGTCCAACAAGTTGCAATTAAAATTTATAACATTATTTTCACAGCTAGTAAACTTGTTTAAATACATTTTAATATATTCAACCCCCGTTTCATGGGAAATGCATGTATATAGAGATGTGACATCTAACGTAAAAATCATGTGTTTGTGAGGGTCAAAACTCATATGCTCATTGAATAATCTAAAACTGTCCAAAAATCCCAAGAATCCTTAGGAAAGGATTTCATTTCATGAACATGAGGTTGTAAAAAAGAATCCACCAACAAAGAAATACCCTCCGTAACATAGTTGGGTGCAGAAATAATAGGTCTAAAAGGAGGGTCTAATAAATTTTTATGTGTCTTCCGAATAGCAAATAACACACCAATTTTCGGATTCACAGTACTACAAAAATTGTACATAGCCTGACTCAAATCACTAGCCAACAAGCTATCATGCAAAAAAAAATCAAATATATATTTATAACATTTAAGAATTTCAAAATAATTAATTTTCTTATATTCACACTCATTGGCAAGCCTATTTTCCATTTTGGCTATGTAATCTTTTTGATCCATAATTACAAGCATGCCCCCTTTATCACTTTTCATAATACATGTAAGTTTATTGTCACACAATTCCTTCATAGCAATTCTGAGTTCTTCACTTAAATTGTCATTTATAAAACACTGTTTGTTGCCCCCCAAAGTGCTTCTAAACTCACATTCACAAACAAATTCAAATACCTTCAGAGTATGATTTAACAGAGGAATACAACTAGAAGGTTTGACCAAAGACTGTTCGACACATGTAACACCCTTAATTAAATAACACAAATTTAATCTTCTAGTAAACTGCTTCAGCTCCAAAATAACATTAGTGATGTTAGTTTTTACACTAGGCATAAAGTTAAACCCTAGTCTCAACAAATAAATATGATAAGAATTCAAGTTAAAACTAGACAAATTAATAATGTCTTTCACAGAGGCATTATACCTTATTCATTGTCCGTGATGAATCAGAAGTCATGAGAGTCACCTGACCCTTCTTGTGAGATGAAATGAGCTTGGGTCTTAACTGCCTCTTTTCTTTCTCGAAAACTAAAAAAGTTTTCGATTTAGCACCCAATTCCTTCTTGTTTTCATTGTTACTAAGAGCATGGCCAGTCATTTCTTCCAAAGAAGGGGCGGGTTCAATGATGGACCCGCTGAAATCGCTGTTATGTTCCCCCATCGTGCTTCTGTTAGTGTTACCTCACTCATGACGTCTACTAAGGAGGCAGAATTAGTAGAAATATGCTGTTTAAGGTAGACTGTCTTGAAAGACTGAAAATTCTTCTTGTTTGACACCAACTTATTGTTCTTACTAGGAAGAAACATATTAAATGCAATGTTCATTTCATATGCTGACACATCGCTATCTAATTTGTTATTTCTCTTTATCAGCATCTTTTCATGCTGTTCTAATTCTTCTAATATAAGGGAAGATTCAGTTGTATCACCAAAAACAAACTGAAATTTACTCTCAATGGATTTTTCAACCTTAAGAATCTCCTCCCTCAGTTCTACCATTGTATCATAGTTGTGCTCAATAAGCAACGAAAGAAAACAGATACTTGCTTTTTGGCAAAATTCTTTAAACTGTTGAAAAATGGATCTTTGTCTGATATACCATTGGGACATTTAAAAAAACGAAGTCCCTTTGGTACAATGTTTAGTTCAATGCATTTATAAACATTTTTATTTTCAATGTCAATGCTCTTATACTTTTTAAGCAACTTGCTTAGGTTGTCACAAAGAGCTTTATACTCCATCAAATCAATGGCATCAATGAGTCTTTTGGTGTTAAAAAATGGATTCTCACCATTATTTAAAGCTGCTGCTATGCTGGAATATAATCCTTTCGAATTAGAGCCCTTCGGTTTCACAAACCCAGTGTCTTTCACAGCTTCACTCTGCTGTCTGTTGGTATTCACCTGCATGACAGTGTCTGCATCATCCTCAGACCCAGACCCAGAAGCTGACAATTCATTATGAACACACTCATTCAACAACAATTTCAACGACTTTTGTATATCCTCCAAAGTCTTTAACAGAACCTGGTTCAAATGTATTTCAGGAGAACCTCGAACGGAATGAATACTGACATCCAACAAGGGATCCCCAGCCAAATTAGCCATAGTAGAAAATAAAACTAATAATTAACACAAATAAACCACTGAATAAAATAAAAATGCTGCAAGGCTAAACAAACGACACCACTTTAGCGCAGAACAATATTTAATCACTGCTTAAACCTGCTTACTAGTGCCTTGTTCATTATGACACTGACACATCGCTCCAGTTCACTTTTAATTGCTATTTTGCAGGTTATACAGTAGGCAGATGTCAAAATATGTTCATGTACAGATTACCAATGGTAAATGGTATGTGATGCAGTGGGATTTGGAATGGGAATGTCTGTTCGTTAGGCGGTTGGTCTAACCAATACACTATTGCTGTGCTGCTTCATTTGCATATATACCCATATACCCATGGCTCCTAGTTCCCCAAACACCCACCTCAATGCCTCCATAACACTGCAGTCATCCATTCTCCAGTTGGATTCGCAGTGTATCCACACCACTACACATTGGCCACTCCCTACTCCTGTAGACCCATCCCATCAGTTGACTCACTCCATGTATCCTCAGAACTCCCAAACTTTTAGTCCACAAACATTGGTGACATGAGTGACCAAAAGGACACTACTCACAATTTTTGGGTTGTCCCACATGCAACACGCATGTCTTTATGTCAAGATTAGACTCTATACTTCATCACATTCTTACTCCTGTTAATATGACACTACAATAAATTAATAAGTATGACTATGTGGTAATGCACACGTTACACATGAGAGCTTAATTATGTATGTGTTCGGCGTATTTCTTTTACAAATAGACCAGTTTAGTAATTGCCGTTGCCGTAGCAGGCTGATTACAGGAATGATTCCATGTGTGAGAAAGTCCTCACATTTGATTTTTTCAGCACAGCACTGACTTCGGACATTGCACACACTTCTGCATTTTAGCAGTTTCATCCTTTCCCTCTTATGCACATACTATTATTCTATATACTGTCGAGGTTTATAAGGGCACATTCATGTTATTTATGTCTGCAAACGGAATTAATGTGTTACAGAGAATGTACTTCTACATATAGATGTCTGCATGTGTGTATGCATATATACTTATAACGAACTCGCTGACCTCCACGGGGCGGTCCATTTAGAACCAGCCCATCCAACCCTGGCACGCCTGGATCCATAATTTCATACCGATAGTTCCTCCACCCCACCTGAGTTCAACATACATGTATACCATCCATTGCTCAGTTGCTATTGCAGCCATGACACACCTCCACACATTGCCCTCTCCCGAGCATTATTGGCCCTGCACGTATGTTGTCTCAACCCATGTATTCTCAGGCTCTCCCACCATTTTGTCCTTGAACATACCTGCCCTTGCTTGTGTAACGGTCGGATGGCCAAATAGTCTATCAATTTTTGGGTAGTCCCACCAGGGACTACCCTCTGAGTGTAAAGTAGACTTAGCAGATCAACAGTGTTACTCCCACTGGTAATAACCTGCCTGTGGTGTGAGTAGCAGTGCTTTGCTCACTCCTGCCCAGCTTGATATGACATACGCTGACAGCGCTATATAATTCTAGGGTTGCTGTTGATTCACTTCTCATTCCTTTTGTATGCTTTATTGCTACGTTGTTCTTTTTTCCTAGATATATATATATATATATATATATATATATATATATATATATATATATATATATATATATATATATATATATATATATATATATATATATATATATATATATATATATATATATATATATATATATATATATATATATATATATATATATATATAAATATATATATATATATATATATATATATATATATATATATACATATATTATATATCTGTACATACTTATATACATTTCCTCTGCTGGGCACTACTTAGACTCGCGCAAGTGCACTCAGACTTGCTTACTGGTACGTATATATGCTTATTGCTGCTTATTTGTACTTACACCTGCTTACTAGTGCCTTATTCATTATGACAGTGCCACTTTGATTGAATGACATTTAGTTAAATATCTCATGCGATACTCTTATGTCAGTTTTACAGCAAAATGCCATTCATTCCATATGGAAAATGATATGTGCTATTGTTGGGCTTGAACCGTGAATGTCTGTTCATTAGACAGATGCTCTAAACACTACACTATAGACGTTTACATTGATTCTGCATGTTTTTCTCTATTTGAATGAATTTGATATGTAAGCTACACTCGGTGGAGGTTAGCAAAACGCGAACACACTGCGCTTTGCTTACACCTTCGATATTGCAGCAATTCAAATGTATAATAGGGACACGGGGAATCTTATTGCGAAAGTTCTAGGGACAGGGCTCAACATTCACTTTGTGCTTGTGTGTTTACTACTTCAATTTTATTTCACTGTTCGTGGAAACTCTTGTATGTTTAGCATACATTTTGGTATCCACGGACACTGAATTACTGACTTACTATTAGAGGCGGACTCCACTAGTAGGTATAGTAGGTTGTGCAGCTATTGGGGCATGTTTACGCCTCCGTAGAGCACTTGTACATGCCTCCTGCATTTGCACACATTTCCTGTGCATGTTGATGGAGCGGTGGGGTGCCCTCATACAAATTCATATGGCGCTGCTATACCATCTGTAGTGAGGATGCTCGGCACAAGGCTAAAACCATCCTTGCATCGAGCTTCATGAATCCCGGGGTAATTCTGCCTATCTGTTGGGATGAGCAGTCTACATTGCAGCTTCTACATTCTGTAGAAATAATAAATCAAGATTATTTTCTAAAATGAATTAAAGGATTTAACATATAGCTAGCTAGATAGACAGATATAGATAAATATCTAGATATACTAGTCACAGGTAGCTCACTAGACGCTGACAAATACAGTTTTTTTTTTTTGGTCTCAGTAGTCATGCAGTAAATAGAATAAAATGTTTGGTGTCATTCAGTAAAAATTTAACTTTGTTTAATATTGGCCATAGTATATTTACTAGGTAGACAAAGAAGGACAGAGTTAGCCAACTGCTTCCAGAAATAATAAAGTACATTAGTGGTTTATGTGTGATCTTATGTAATTTTGGCAGGCATAATTAACAGATTTAACAAAAATGTATTCCAAAAGACCAGAAATCAAGAGACCACTCATGAAAGTCGTAAATGGTTATTTTTCCATTTGAAATAAAATTATTTAATTCATACTTTGTGAGACTATCATAGATATAAGCATCACTTAACAGTCTCAGTCTTCTGTGTATATTGTGCATGATACATAAACACAATCCCCTGGATTCAGCAAGCCCTGCACTGTGTGCAGGATTAGTGCAGGAGCTCCAGTAGGCAATATTTCTGTCGTATTATCCAGGAATAAGCCGTAGGGATGTGCACCAGCACTCATGCACTAGTCCTGTACAGAGTCAGCCCTTGTATGCAAATTACCCCATTTGCAGGAGAAATCCATGCAAATTAGGTGAATTTGTGATCCAGGAAGCTGGAAACCGGCCGTGTAAGACTAGTGTAATCTGCAGAAATTTACTCCGCCAGTAACAGAGTACATTCCTGCAAACTACAAAATACAGCCATGACAGCTCCAAATAAAGGGTGGATATTATGTAGAAAGCATGCCAATGGCCAAATATAAGGCCATTGGCATGGAAACTAGTTGCAAAAATAATAAAAATGAAAAACTTTTATTTTTTTTAGCCGATTTGGCTGCTAATGTGTAGGGCAGTGGCAGGCAAACGGGATTGGGTGAAAAATAGGAAAAAATGCCTAAAATAAGCATTCTAACCAAAATCACTATTTTTCTATTATACTCAATAGCAGGCAGAAGACAACATGGCCAGTGAATAGTGGTTGCTAAGGGGGGAGGCTCAATGCGGGACATGTAACTATGCATCAGTAGGCAATCCTATGCAAATGAGGGGAATGATAAGGAATCCCAGATTTCCCCTCCATGCTAGTCAGCACCCAACAGTGTAATAGCAGGAATAGCCTGGTGCAAGCCTAGGAGTTAGCTGATATCATAGGGGGGGTATGTCAGGCATAATGTAAGCAGATTGGAGCCCTGTGGCTCAGGTTTGCCCTTAGCTTAGCAGAGCTAAGCAAGGGTGTGTGTCTGAGGCTGTGTAGCACTCTTTACATTGCTTAAGCGGGTGTGCATGCCATGCACTGGGTTTTAAAGGGAAAAAAGTAAACCAGGAAATAGCAGCTCTGTGCACAGTTGAGCACTGTGTTTGCACGACGCACCCCTGGGCTTAAACAGGAAAGCAGTGGGAAGGGGAAAACAGCAGTAGGAATGTAATCTAGGAGAACTAGCATAGCTGGCAGATGAAATGTATCAGAAACAGCCAAATACACAGGCAGCAAACCAGCCTAGCCCAGAACACTACTATAAACTATGAAAATACCTTTCCCTCTGTTTTTTCCCACATACTCTACAACACCGGTGTATACAAGCAGGGAAGTTTTAACAAACAAAAACAACAAAATGATAGGGGCTGCAGCAGCTATCAGACATCAACATGTGGAGGAGGCTGTGGGTGGTGAGGATGAGAATGCTGTTGACCAACCCACAGTGAGGAGATAGAGAAGGGTTTACAGACCCAGAGTAACCTACCAGGGGCTACATGAGCCGAATATAGTGGAGAGCTATAGAATGGACAGGGACCTCCTAAAGTAAATTGTTGAGCTGTGCCGGCCACACCTGACACACAGAACTAACAGAGGGGAACCCATCCCAGTGGATACCAAGGTATGCGTTGGCCTAGAAATACTAGCCACAGGTACTTCCCAAATCCCAAATGGGGATATCATGGGGATCACACAGGCATCAGTATCCAGGGTATTTCACCAGTTCTTGGATGCCATGTCAGCACATGCCGGTGAGCACATATATTTCCTCAACACTTTTGAGGTGTTGGCCAGCAATAGGCGTCTCTTCCACCAAATAGCAGAATACCCTGAGGTGGTGGATGCTATAGACTGCACACACATATGCATCAAAGCACCACCTGGTGAGCAGGGAAGGGTCTACATCAACCATATGGCCTTCTCCTCCATCAACTGCCAGATTGTGTGCGATGCCCAGGGCATTATAATGAATGTGTGTGCTGGCTGCCCTGGAAGCTATCACAATTCTCACGTATGGTATCTGACACAGCTGTACCAGAGATTTGCCAATGGGGACATCCCTTATGGTCACCTAGTGGGGGATTCTGGTTACTCACTGGAGCCATGGCTGATGACACCCATCAGAAATGCACACACATCAGAACAAGAACTCCATAATGAGGCAAAAGCACAGACCAGAATCATAATAGAGCGTGCATTTGGGATGCTTAAGTCACGGTTCCTGTGCCTGGACACATCCGGTGGAGCCTTGCAGTACTCACCAGCTACATCCACCCAAATTGTTATCATATGTGCCATGCTACACAATATGATCCTGTGGAAACAGCAGCAGCAGGAACAGCACAGGGCAGGGCCACACAGCCCCCCACCATTGCCAAGGCTTGCACAGGCACAGAGTGATGCAGAGGAGGAACAACCTGAGCCTGCCCCAGTAGGCAGATGGAGGCATGCTCAGTATGCCCTGGCCTTGGCAAAGAGGCAATGCATAGCACATACCCTGACACAGTAAGGATTCATGGAATGACACCTCTCTCTGACTCACACATACAGTAACAGGGATGCCAAACATGACACTACCTGTACTCAATCATGTATAGGGAGTGTACTATGTGCATCTGACATAGGCAGCCCCCAGCACCATCCTCAATACTGGCACACCCACAAGATAAGTCATCCTCCTTACCAATTGCTGATTAGAGTAGTATGTGTTGTTACTTGTATCTATGGTATGGATGTGCACATGCAATGGAATCGGGAGGCTGAATGGGATGCCAGCAGATAGTAGACACCTATAGTCTCAGCATGAGATCTGCAACAAATACTGGTGTTACCATAGTAGTCATTAATACACATGGTGACAAAACCCACTGCAGGAAATGTGCTGGGCCACATGTGTGTCCATATGACACACACATGCCAGTCAGGGAGGTTCACATACCCAACAACAGTCTCAGCTAGCAGGACAGGTGTAGACAAACACAAACAAAGGCTGTTCCAAGGCCTCTGAATGATGCCTATGGGTAACCATCCCCTCCAGGCCTAACAGACAGACTACATCAGGTCAGGCAGTGGGATGTTAGTTCTGAAGGGTAGGAAGTCAGAAACTAAATATAGGTCAATCAGACCTACAACCTGTAGTACACTGATATGCCTCTAGTCAGCATGATAGGTTAGAATACAGAATGAAATGGAGTACCTGACATACCAGTACAGTCATATCAAATATGTATAAGTGTCAGCTGTGCCTCCCAATTCTATGTAGAAATGTAGAAACAGCCAGGTGTGCCCCCCGAATCCTGTGTAGAAATGTGGAAATAGGTGTGCCCCCAATCCTGTTTAGAAATATAGAAATAGTCAGGTGTGCCCCCCAATCCTGTTTAGAAATGTAGAAACAGTCAGGTGTGCCCCCCACCCTATGTAGAAATGTAGTAACAGTCAAGTATGCCCTCCAACCCTGTGTAGAAATGTAGAAACAGTCAGGTTTGCCCCCCCAATCCTTTGTAGACATGTAGTAACAGTCAGGTGTGCCCCCCCAATCCTATGTAGAAATGTAGAAACAGTCAGGTGTGCCCCCCGCAATCCTGTGTACAAATGTAGAAATAGTCAGGTGTGCCCCCCAATCCAGTGTAGAAATGTAGAAACAATCAGGTGTGCACCCTCAATCCTATGTAGACATATAGTAACAGTCAGGTGTGCCCCCCAATCCTATGTAGAAATGTAGAAACAGTCAGGTGTGCCCCCCAATCCAGTGTAGAAATGTAGAAACAGTTAGGTGTGCCCCCCCAATCCTATACAGACATGTAGTAACAGTCAGGTGTGCCCCCCAATCCTATGCAGAAATGTAGAAGCAGTCAGGTGTGCCCCCTCCCCCAAACCAGCATAGAAATGTAGTAACAGTCAAGTGTGCCCCCCAATTCTGTGTAGAAATGTAGAAATAGTCAGGTGTGCCCCCCATCCTGTGTAGAAATGTAGAAATAGTCAGGTGTGCCCCCCCAATTCTGTGTAGAAATGTAGAAACAGTCAGGTGTGCCCCTCCCCCAAACCTGCATAAAAATGTAGCAACAGTCAGATGTGCCCCCCCTCCCCTACTCCTGTGTAAAATGTAGAATCAGTGCGGTGTGCCCCCAACACTACTTAGAAATGTAGTAACAGTCAGGTGTGCCCCCCCCAATCCTATTTAGAAATGTAGTAACATGTATGTGTAGGTATAATACCAGTGGAGCACAGAAGCACAGAGGTGGCCAAGGTAGCAGGATAGATAGTAGCATTTGTACAATATGCAGGTATGTGTGTGTTAGGTTGGTGTGTGTTTCATATTGTGCGAGAGTGGTCAGTATGTATGCATGTTGAAGTATGACCTAGTGGCCATTGCCCACTACTGCTGATGATAGGGCCAAGTCCTCACAACTGAAGTGCCAAAGACAGCTTCCACCAGTATAACACATGCTAGCAGTAAGCCATTGTGAATGCATGGTGTTAATACGTGTCACCATCTGAAAAATTCACATGGCATGACTGTTGGGCTAGAAATACAAGCAGTACACAGGGGAAAGTACCCCAGACATACAGTATATAATGTGTAACTGTGAAATGGGCACACCCTTGAAATTGTACATACAGGAATGCATCACATTATCTGGGCCTGTAGTAGGGAATACAGGTGTTGTCTGCCCAAACACTTGCAGATCACAAAGGTGATAAGACTGATGTATTGGGAAACAGCTGATGTACCTGCACATGCCATCATAACTGAAATGCCCCATGTCCATCTGTGCATCAGATGCGAGTAGTGTCCATAGCACACATGTACCCAGCTCACCCAAACACCGCCCACAGGTATCTCTCTGGTCGTATCTCTGCTGATGGGAATGGGTACAATATGACCCCCACCTGTATATGTCAATAGTGAAAGAATGCAGCATGCAGTGCAGGTGTCCCATGCAGGTGTGTCACTAGCTGTAGCTAGCACCCTGCCAGCATCCACACCACCTGATCAATATTGATAGAAAGTATTGGCATGAATACCTAGCACACCTACCCTGTCACCCCAGGGGAATATACTGTATGGCGGTCTGGGACTGTAGGACTGACAGAATGCAGTGGTCTGCCACAGCTGGCCTGCATTAACACCAAATGTCCTACAGGCCTCTGCCAAAGGCCTGTGTCTCACATGTGCTGCCAATGCATGTTATGTCATGGACACCCAAATAACAACATAACACCCTCCACATAAGCCAGATGCAAGGCCATGTGGACAAACCACAGTAACATGTCCACCATGTCTCACTGCATGAACTGTGGACCAACACCAAAACACAGCTGTGATGAGGTGATAACCTTAGGGAAAGTATCAGAGAATGTATGCATGATGTACGGAAGATGATAGAATAATAGAGGGGGAGTGGGAGCATGGGAAGCATGGAATGTGCAAGGTCCGACACACAGCCATATGCACACACTATCCCTGGCTTCAAACACATAAATGGGTGGCAATAAACCTGCCTATACTCCACAATAGGGGTAATGTCCCAACTTATGGCCTCTGACTCTGGGTAACCTGTGTGAATCTGTACAGCTGTGAGGTAATGCCACAGCAAGATAAGGCCATACTGTCATGTTGATGGATGTACAAGTATGGGGTCCTCTGCCAGCACTGTACCAAGGTACTGAACTGGATACACAGACCCAGCAGCAAGTGTCTGCAGCTCCCCCTCTAGAATGGCATAACATTCCATGAATATGTAGGCGTTTGCCCACAATACCGGACACAGCTGTATTCACCCTTGTTCCCCAAGACATCACTGTGAGCAAGAATGACCATCTGACAGTACTTGAGGACATAAAACATCACAGTGTATAACAGTATACATGTCCGAATATCTCTGCTAACGCCAGTACCATGTAGCAGAAGGAGCACATACACAATCACTTACAGTACACACTATCTCCTGCACAGTTTGACCCCATATTGCCAAATGATCTACGGATACCCTGCAGAAACAGTTTGCTACTTGTAGGTGTACAACACAAAGGTCTGCACTGGAGTACAAGCTATCTGGAATGGATCAACACATTCTATACAGAAGGGCATACTGGGTATGCTCACACACTTAAACAAATGAAGCCCATGTCTGCAAACAACAGTGGACCATACATATCTGACAGTTGCAGATTTTAGTGCATACACTCCTCAGTATGCACCAGTCATGGTTTGCACACACATTGGATAGGAATACAGACTAATACAGTATTACACACTATAATATGCTAAAAGTAGACATACATAGATGTGTGGAAGAGAGTGACTGTAACAAAGAGCCATCCGTCATGAGGCCTATCCCATCCAGCATACAGCCAAATGGCTACAATCACATGATGTGTAAATGTCACTCATTGTAGAAGTTAGCCATTGGTATCCGTCAGCATTACAGACTATGTGGTCGAAGTGCTAGCTGTGCAACCTGACTGTACAAGGCAGTAGTCATCTAGCAGCTGTATACACATATCTGCAGAATATAGCCCTGTGTGTGCCTGCATGTGGTGTGTCAGCCTCTAGATAAATGGGTTATGGCCCATGCACACACACTGCTCTCCCTATAACCCTACTATGACAAGCCTGCTGATGTCATTCACTATGAAATACACCTTTGGGAATGGAGTAGCCCCGTAATCTCTGTGGTGCTTCCTAAAATGGTGCAATGCTGTAGTGTGATAAACTAGTTAGGTAGGAGTTCTAATCCTAGACATGGCAACTGTCTGTATGTGTGCGTGTGTCTCTGTCTGTGTAGGGAGCAATGCTTTTCAGGCTAGTCACATTCACTACATTTCAAATGCCCTACATTGGCAAGGCTGCTGATGTCATTCACTGTGAAATGCATCTTTGAGAAAAATTTAGCCCAGTAATCTCCATGGTGTGTCCTATAACTGCGTAATGCTGTAGTATGATAAACTAGTTAGGTAAGAGTTCTAATACCAGACATGGCAGGTGTGTGTGTCTGTGTGTTATTCGCATCCTGTGTAGAGGTGGCTGTGAGTGTGTAACTGGACTCATTGTGGAGCAGGTTTTGCAAATTTCTCATATGGCGACCCTATTATATGTCAAAATGTCCATCTTACAAGGATAACAGATGTGAAATAGCTAAGAAGCTGGGGTGGCAATCCATACCCCTATATGTGACATCAAGTTCTGGCGAACAATGTTAGCAACCCTTATATTACACAGAGAACACTCTCAGCCCATGTCCCATACACACACACACACACACACACACACACACACACACACACACTTGCCTAGGCAACAACTGCTATGTTGATAGTACCCTGCATATTGCCCACAGATAGTAACCATGGTGTGATTGCAGTGGATAACAGACAGCATGGCACCCTGTCCATCAGTAAGATATGAACGTACATGCAGACAATGTGCCTTCACTATGCTCCCCAATGGATGCCTGCAACACTTCGGGTGCCATCAAATGTGACCCACAAAGGACATACCATGCCTTATACACATGCCCTGTATGAACAGATGTCACTGACACCAAGGAATACCTGTATCCTACTACCAATGTAGGTGCTGGGTCAACCTGCTGTCCATTACCTGTTCCCATCACATGAGGCCAGGACAGGCACATCTGATTATAACAATCTGTGTACACAACATGGGCCAGACACCCCAGGTACAGTTCCACATGTCACTGTACATGCATGTGGGATGTGTACACATCCCAGACAGCATCCATGTCATGGACTAAAGAACACATACATGGCAAGCATCGAACAGCAATGGCCACACAAAATTGTTACCCAGGTGACTGGATGGTGAATACAATACCCACCTGTGTAGGCCAATCCAGACACTACACCCCTGTGCCACACTGCAGACCATTGTCATGTGGCCTGATGCCAAGGTATACCCTTCACCTAGCCTTGTATAGCCTTCTGATACAGTCAACCACTACACACCCATGAAGCAAAGCACGCATGCATGTCAGTACTGGTACTCTGTGTCTGTGTGTGTGGTGTGTGATGCTTTTGACCACATTCACAATCACTACAACCCCAATGGCATACTGAAGCATGCTGTCTGATGTCAGACACCTCCACATAACCTTTGCCCATATAACCTGTGGATAACCCCTTTGGTGCATGTGATACCTGCACAGTACTGTATTGTAGCAAACTAACTAGTGAGGAAGTGTATTCCTGACCCTGCCAAGTGTGTCAATGTGTGTGAGTCCCTGAGAGAGTGTGGCTGTGTTGATGCTGACACCTGTCCATGTGGACAGGCATATGTACTACACCTACCGTATCGCTACCATATCAGTGTTGTAGATGTCACTCACCATCACATACACATTTGGAGAGCTCCTCAACATGTAAACTATGTGGAGCATCCTATAACTGCATAGACGTATGATAGCAATACATAGTCAGTCAGGGGTTAGATACCCAGTACTAGTAGGTGTGTAACACAAACATGCTTAGGTTTTACTCTCCCACCCACTCCCTGGCTTATCTTTACCTCTGACTACCTCTCTCACTCCCTCTCTTGTGGATGTGGAGAACTACACATGCTTTGTTTAGGCAGCAGCATGTGTTTTGTAAGTGATGCTCATGATCAGCTGATGGCCTCTGCATGAATTGCAGTTCTCCTCTAGCTGATTGCATGTGGAAAAGCTGTGGTAACATTCTCATAGCCAATTGCATGGAAACACACTCCAATATCTAGGAACATTGTGTTGGTGTTGGGCCTTTACATTCACTGTGAGCAGGACCTAGATCTGGTGTTTGGCAAACAGTACTACAGATGGATTGGGGATTCACCTTTAACAACATACACTGTGGAAACAGGCCAACACACAGGAGGGGATGTGCCTGACATGACTACAGAACGTAAGTGTTGCTATTCTGCATTTGGAGTAATGTTGGTTTAACAGGGTGTATGTGGATATAGCTGGTCTACATGGTTTAATATCTGTCATGACAGCGCTATGTTTCTGAGGAAACCCCCATCTGTAGGGTCATCTGCAGACTAGGCAGTGTGTGTTGCCTTTTGTTTCTTGTGTTACTCACAGAGCACCTATCTGTGAATTGTAGAAGCATAGTGTGAGGATTGCAGTCATTACATGGTGACAGCCATGAGAGTTACTGACTTCATATCCCTCATAGGACATATGTCACAACAAACCCTGTTACAACAGTAAATGTATGAGGTTATCACAGCAACATGTCAATATTGGCCATGTGTTTGTGCCTCCAGCCACAACTCTGTCAACTTTTGTACATATGTCATGCAGTAAGAGATGCATGTGTTCTGTACACCATAATTTATTGACATCATATTTGATAACAAGCCAGTGATATATCAGACTGCTACACATGTTACGTATAGTAAGGGTTATATGTGAGGGCATAACCTGGGCATTCCGTGGTTGTGTGTACAGTACTGAGGTCTGTGTACTTATGGTGATTGTTGACAGTGTGTGTATTGTGAATATGTACCTTGGCCTGTGTACAGCCTGTGGTAGATATCATTGGTCTTGGTCCTGTTCTATCTGATGTAACATGCTGCTCCACTGTATGTTACCCTATCGGCTTACATGCTTGTAGGTCCAAACACAGACATGTCCCACACCACAGACAGGCATCGGACCACACTGTGTTGTGGCCCAGAATATGTAGGGTTAGTGTGTGAGTGCCACATATGAGGATGGTGTTGATCAGATAGTCCATATACTGTAATATTATGCTAACTTACCATAATTGGATGTGGCTGTGTTCACATTGGTTGTGGTTATGCAGTTTCACATAAGTGCCTGTTACTCTGTGCTGTGACATGCCTGTAGAGCCTGCTATATATACAGGTACATGTGTATTCCCCCATAGGAAATGTAGGCCAGTGTTGTGGCAGTCTGCCTGTAGCCTGCACAGTGCTTTGCTACATGCCTAGCAGCTTAGTGTACTTACCCAGTGTGATGTTATGTCCAGATACTTGCCAGATGTACTGCTGCCAGGCCACCATAACAGTCATGTATGTCAGACAAAGCAGCGGGATGCTGTACAGATGTATGTCACTAACTAGAGGGTAGTATGTGGCCATGGCACCTCTGTACCAGTGGTTATTATGTGCCAGGACAGATAGGGGGTGTGTGAATGCATAACCTATGGAGGCATATGTATACCAGTATTTACATGATATACCCATCTACATGGCTGTTAACATCCACATTGTCAGGCTTGGTCCGCATGTCTTGCACTAAGGGGTTCTGTGTATACCTCTGGACTGACCAGTGTGTGTCAGACTGTCCACATTTATGGCCAATAAATGTGGACAGTCGGACCAGAGTGTGTCAGACTGTCCACATTTATTGGCCATATATCTGTAGTCCACAGGATCATTACTGTGCTAGCAGTGGAACTGTACTATGATGTCTGTAGGATATCTGTCAGTAGCCAATGGCGCACATGTTAAAAGCAGATGTAACCTCCCACACACAACATGTCTGTGAATACAACCACTATCACAGTAGCAGTAGTCTACATATATACCTGCAATACATACCTGACATTCCCTTGCACTAAGAGGTTGGAACTACTGGGGCTGAGGTAGGGCTCCACTCCATGTTCAGAACATATGGTGAACATATATGTATATGTACTTATCCATATATTTATATAGATATATACACATATACATATAGACATGCATAGGTGGATAAGTATATATATATATATATATATATATATATATATATAAACACTCAGATATATGCCTATACACTGCAATATATGTCTATACATATTCAGATAGCGATACATATGCAGATATACTTATGAATATCTACATATATATTGGCAGTAATAGGTATATCAGAATGGATATGTATGCACATATAATTATAGATATCTACATATATATCTGCATAAATAGGCATATCTGTACACAAATGATGTGCATACATATATAGCTATATATACATATATCTATATATCTATCTATATATATATATATATATATTTATATATATATATATATATATATATATATATATATATATATATATATATATATATATATATATGTGGGTCTACTTCATATGATCGACAGTTCATATGACTGACAACATTTTCAGAGAGACCAAAACACCGACAACTCATTTGGTCGAAACTCATAACATCGACACATGGCATTCAAAGCATTATGCCCTTTCCCCACTGTAGCACGATACTGGAGTTAGAATAAATAGATAGGGTTGTGTGGGGGGCACAGCCCCCCACAATGGGGATGTGGGGGGCATAGCCCCCCACATACATAGTAAATTTCACAGATTCATGTGGTTAGTTATAACAAAGATGACAATATTTATCTAAATAATGTGAGGGGTTACACCCCCACACCCCCCATTGTGAGGGGCTATGCCCCCCACACCCCCCTCTATCTATTTATTCTAACTCCAGGGTCACGCTACAGTGGATAAAGGGCATAATGCTTTAAATGCCATGTGTCGATGTTATCAGTTTTGACCAAATGAGTTGTCGGTGTTTTGAGCTTTAGGTGTTTTGGTCTCTCTGAAACTGTTGTCAGTCATATGAACACTCGATCATATGAAGTAGATCCATATATATATATATATATATATATATATATATATATATATATATATATATATATTGTGCATACAAAGAGACGTACACATGGCCATATATATGTTGAACTATACAGATGTGTATACAGACATATTTATGAATAAACATGTGTATGTACATGTAGACATATGTCAACCTATTATATGTATATATCCACATTCCTGTCATGTGTAAACCCCACAGTTGTGCATACTCTCCCAGATGTAGCTCTCTGTATGTATCTGTTGTGTGTACATTATGATAAAACAACATATGTGATGCAACAGTCATATTAATAGCACGTACTACACAATTGTGGAAGTAAAGGCAATTGTTCAATACTAATCAAAATGTGTATTGATAGATATATTGGAAAAACAACAGCTGTTGTCATAGTGGTTAAGTGTTGTGACTTTAGTGTACAGGGTCCTGGGTTCAAGACCTGCAAGGGCTGTTCATTGTGTTGCTGGGCAGAACAACGGCTGTCAGATACAAAGTGGTTAAGGCAGTTTTGAGCAGGTTTGCATGAGTTTGCATGGAGGTAATCACTACTAACTTTCGGTTACATTTTCTTATATTGATTTACCTTCTCAGTTGCTTAACCTGTGTAGACATTGCTTATCCCAGCGCAAACAGGCTTAAACCTGCTTACTGCTGCTTAAAAGTGCTTACTCCCACTAAACCCCATGCTAATTTCTTTAAAAGAAAAGAAAAAAAAGGATTGATAGGGAACTGCTGAAAAAGGGGCACAAAAAGGGAAAGGCAGTGTGGAAACTAGCCAGGGAAGTGAGGATGGTATAGGGAAGGTTCATAGCTGCCCATTTCTTCTACAGCAACAGCTGTGCATATACACTGAATTTGGAGGTAGATTTGGACACTGAAACCCCTGAGAGAGGGGAGATTACAACAATAATATGTTGTGATGTCAGTTAGACCAGATTACATGTGTCCGGTGGACATGTGTGAAATGGACAGCTATGTATGGGGCGATGTTTTTTTTTTTTTGGGAACAGATTGCCCTTTTCTTTTTTTTTTCAGGTGAGAGTGGGATGTTGGGGAGGGATAGTAGGTATATTTGGGGAGGTAGGTTGGGTAGGTTAACAGACAAGATGCATACATGGGTGGTATATGACACATGTGGGGGTAAACACCTTGATGGGGAGGAGTGTTGGGAAATCGGAAGCCCAAGATCCCCCTAGTGGAAACAGTGGGACTGAGATCCACACCCATGGGCAGTCAACACTGCACCTTCACAGCTCCGAAGATATCTATGCTAGGGGCTGTTGGAGAGTCAGGTCGACCCTCTAGTTGTGACACGCAGCCCTCGTGCTGGCATAGAAGATCTACATACTGGTGATTGAGCTGTCTATGCACCATCACCTGGACCTGGCGATGAGTGACAGGTTCCTGTCCGCGTCGACTCTTGGAGGGGGTGTTGAGCCCCACACCCT
Source organism: Protopterus annectens (assembly GCF_019279795.1). Lineage (NCBI taxonomy): Eukaryota > Metazoa > Chordata > Ceratodontiformes > Protopteridae > Protopterus > Protopterus annectens. Next base: position 181,029,193 of record NC_056742.1, on the reverse strand, counting down.
GAGACAGTTCCACCTGAAGGTGGTGCAGGGCCAACAGATGAGGTGGTCCCGGGTTGGGCCCCAGACATGCTGATGTCCGGTGCCACAGCCAGCTGAGGTGGGACAGGTGGGTCCTCTGTGACCTGCATTCCCATACGTGCTATGGTGTTTGTGGTGTATCAACATATGTGGGTTAGCAATAGTCAACACATTCCATGATTAGGTATAACAGCATGCATAGATTTTCCAATTAACCCAGACGCCAGATATGGAACAGTTGCATAGCAAATGGAACACATGCATATATGGGACCACAGTGGTAATAACAACAGCATGCAGGTACATTAATGGCACCATGCCACCAATGTTGGAGTATTTCAACATAGCACATGTATAGGAACAGATTTAAATAATTATCGACCAATAGGACATATGTTCCAACATAACAGTGGAGTTATCACGTACCAGTTGAGGTGGGTATTTGGTGTATTGTTGTAGATATAGTGGGGGGGGGGGGAAGATGTCAATTAACAACTAGTATGTTCCTGTAGTTTGCACTACTTTCCTAGTCAGTGCTGTTATCTGTACCTTACAAGTATTACTACACTACCCTATTGCCTTAGTTTGGACAGTGATATGGCTGTTGACATTTATGCACTTGAACTGGTTTTACCTGCAATATACACCTCTTACCTGGTATACCTGTGGCACAATTGTTTGTTATCACTAACTAACTGTTTCTACACATACTCCCAGATTCCAGGTTGATGTCCATCTCTTTTTGCACAGACTCTGGCCATGTCTTGACCACATGCAGGTGAACCGGGTGATATGTAGACTATTGCCCTCTTCAACCTTTAGTGGCTTTCAACACTCTTATATAGGATGTCATGCACAGCTATATTATGTAGCACAGTGTGGGTGACAGTGATCAGTGATACCTTATTATTCAGAGCAACTGCAACACTCACAATTCCATACAATACCAGAGTAAACAGTACCAGCACAGGGTGTCAAGCTTTTATTTCTCAGCACAGTGTTAGTACCTGACATCCCTGTAGGAGAAATGTTTGTTAGCACTACCTGAATGTTGCCACACAAAGTGCCAGATTCCTCATTACTATTATGCACATACATCTCACTGTGTTACTGTGCACACTGTGGTCACAGCTTGACAACATAGGGGTGTAGATAGGGCATACTTGGCTTATTACTCTCATAACAGATTGGGGAGTTGCTAGAGTGACAAGTTTGTTCTTATAGATGTGTGACAATCAGTTATATTTCTTGTTTGCTGCCTATACGTCTGGGATCATCCCACTGATTTCCCAGGTGGACAGAGTGACAGGCAGCAGATATGGACTGATTCACTGGACATTCTGGACATATCTGTACAGTTATGGGGTATGATTCTGTATGCAGACTACTACCACTCCCACAATTTGAACCATGGCTGTGTGTGCTAAAAATACAACAGTTCATGTCTCAGTTGCATGTGCTATTTGGATTGTGTTGTCTGTCTTTTTATTGTTTTCTGTCTATGTGTCTCTCAGTTGTACTAGATTACCTCTGTGGATTACACTAGTCATATACAGACATTCCTACACATTCTATTTATGTTGTACAGTGTGGGTAATGGTGCTTAATATAACAATACTATTAAGTGAGTGCAAATCTACATTACCATATGATATCAGAGTATGCACATGCAGTCCAGCAGTTAGACTTTTATTGTCAGGCTATTATGCTTTTATTTACATACAAACTATATGAGACTCTTCCTGCCATATTCTCCGGTGTATGCTGTACTTGCCTTAAACAATGCAGGCTTTATACTGGCAATTAACTTACTAATACTTTTAGATTTATTTCCTATGACAGTACATGCAAGAGTATTACTAACCTGCCTCACATCACAACCTCTCTAAGCGACATCCATGGGCCTCCTGATTCATGGCTCACTCACTTGCTGCTGTGAAGGACATAAGAGAATATTTAGCCATACCTATCCATAATATACATGAGCTGGTGGTTATTAAACAGGTAGAAGGTGAAAGGTAAAATGTTTAATGAATGATAACTCCATATAGCTTCCAAATCCCCCACCTTCCCAAGAACTATTAGCCATTACTGATACTTACACACAGCTGGAACAACCCCTGCCGTCCTAGTCTCTTGTATCCACTGATCCAAGAGATCCCCCTTTTGCCACTTCAGGTCAGCATAGTGATGCCTGACCTGCTCACTAGTTCAGGGTATGCCAGTGTCAATGGTGAGGTCACAGGCGAGATGGTCCCAGGCTTCCGCCTTATTTTGGGAGCCCTGGTACTGGCCCTGCAGCAGTCTCTGCTCATGGTCTTTCACAAGGAGTCCTGCCATGACTCTGGACTCCTGGATGCCCCAGCGCTGCGTCTGAAAGTGCACTCCGTCTACCCTTTCTGACATGGTGCCTGCAAGGGGAAGCTACAACCAGTTATGAGATATATTCCCACCTGTTTGGTTTAAGTAGGGCTGATTTCCCACAGTTTGCCATGATTGGATGGTTTTGAAAAGACTAAGCTATGGGCAAACCTGCTTACCTAAGACTGGCATTGTTTAAAGGGGTATACCGCTGGGCAAATTGAGTTAGCTGGCCTACACATTGCTTACACCTACTAAGCTGGCCTGTGCAATGCTTAGCATTGCTTAATATTTACTTTGCATTATATTTGCTTTTTGGCATTGATTTATTATTCATTACATGTTATATATATGTCTGGTATCCATGATTCATGTGTACATACACTGTATGGGGTCCTTGTGTTTAATATGGGACTTCAACACTGTATTACAGTTACACCTCACATCTGGGCTTACTTCAGTACTCCAGTTCACATATTTATGTTATGTCATAGGTTATAAAACATATGACTGTATACTGATTCCTTTCACATGTTCAGTTTGATTTTACTATAGTGAGGATATGTTTGGCAATACCTCATTTGTATGTACTGCTGTGATGGCTTGTTGGTTAACTACTGTGACTACAGTGTATAGGGTTCAAGACCTACAGGGATGTTCATTTTGTTGCTGGGCTGAACAGCGGCTGTTGGATACAGAGTGATTAAGGCACTTTTAAACACTTGTAAGTGGGTTTGTGTGGGTTTGTACGAGGGTAAGCTTTGCTAACCTTCAGTGAAATATGCTTACAGAGAGTTAGTTTCCATATTGCTTAATCTGTGTGCACATTGCTTACCCCCATACAAACAGGCTTAAACCTGCTTACTGGTGCTTATATATGCTTACTTCCCCTTAGTACTGCTTAATAGTGCTTATACTTGCGTACTAGTGTTTACTCCCACTTAGCACTGCAGTAAATTAGACAGTAATGACTAATGGTTCTTGGGAAGGTGGGGGATTTGGAAGCTATATGGAGTTATCATTCATTACACATTTTACCTTCCATTTGTATCCCTGATTCCTGTGTACATATACTGTATGTAGCACATGTGATTATCTGTGGACTTTGTGACATTATGACACTGACACCTCACATCTGCATTTAATTTTAATGTAATTAATTTAATTTGTTTGTCTACAGATAAAAATTACTGGATGTTCTTGCTTGCTCATTACTCTATCTCTGTTGGGTTAACGATAATTTTGTGAAGTAAGCTGATATGCATTGCAGAAGCTACTGTTTATGTGAAACAGAATTTAAGCAGATGTATTGTGATTCTTATGTTTATTACAGAGGTCTAAGGTGCATTAAGTAAACAAAGTGACTGTAACGTCTTATTGAAGTTAGGGACTATTTGAGGATAGAAGTGCATTAACATTTTATTTGCTGATTTTAGTCATATGTATTTACTGGACTTGTGTTAATTTGAGTGAAATTATATCTAATAATTTATTGTGTGTGCACTGTATATACTGTGTGCATATGTAAAGCAAACTTGAAATATATTCCCAGGTCTATTATTATTATCACAATCAGACTTCTGAGCTGTAATCAATTAATGACGTGATTATGGCTGCTAGGTGGTGTGGAGATCCAGCTGTGGACCCTTTTATCATCTGTTTACTTTAAACAGTCACTAATTTGCCTTTGAATAAATGATAATAAATATTACAATGATACTAATAACAATAATAATAATTATTGTTATCATTTACCTCATTCAGACATCTGAGGTATAACCTGTCACCAAAGTATCTATAATTGTCTATGGTAGCTATCTGTTGATATAAATGGTTGACCATACTACCTTTCTCATCACATCTCTAGACAATACTACCATTAAAGCAAAATCCCACACTAAACTTTTAGGGATCATTATCGATGATGAATTAAAATTCAACCTGCACATCCAGCATAGCATCAAAAAATAAATTAGCTCTACTCTATAGAAACAAGAGGTTTCTCACCTCTGATGCTAAACTCTCCCTAGCGCATGCTCTCCTCCTTCTCTCCCTCCTTTATGCAGCCCCAATCTTTACTAATATCCAATCAACACGCCAATAAAATTTAGACCAAACATATCAAAAAATGGCTAGATTTGCTACTAACTCACCACATAACTTTCACCAGTGCCTTGCACTCAGCACACTTCAATGCATTGAACTCCCTCAACAACTCCAGCTGTCACAATTTCAAATCTTATACTCCATTCTTTACAAACCTACATCCTGCCCCTCTCTCTCCTCTGTTTTATCATACTGAAAACTTCTAGATATCTATAAACCTAACAAAAACATAGGAAAACTACTTTTCAAAATTTCTGTTGCCCAAGCATGGAAGAAACTCCCATCATCCATAAGAGCCATCTCTCACTCCAAGCAATTCAAAAACAACTAAAACTAAACTTACTAAACTCAAGGACCTGCCCCTGTTATGACCCCACCTAATTCCTCTACACCCCTCAGTTTATATTGTATATGACTATTGTATTCTCCTACTCTCAAGAACATCACTTTTTACTTTACATAGCTCAACAATCTACCTACTATAACCCATGTAAATATATACAGTGTATAATTACTTCTATTTCAACTTTCCATGTCTTTTACTATTAACATGCTTTACCTTAATATCTACTCCTATTTTTCTACACATACACTGTTCTCTCTCCAATGTTCTTTATCACCTGTTACCTTTGTTAAAAAATAGCATGTACAACATGATTAAATTTGTCTTCTATTTTTTAATACTGTCAATGTTATTAATCTTGATTTCTATGTTTCTCTTTAATTCTATATTTATTTTTGTGTATACTTTACAATGTTTTTTTTCTGTATAATCTCTGAAGCTTTTCTCCTCAGGTCTCCACTGAAAATGGGCTCCTGGCTCAGTTGGACCAACCTGGTTAACAAATGTCAAATAAATAAAATAAATAAATAATCAAGTTAAAGAGTTATTATTATGGCCTTGGAGGACTTCTGTGCATTTATGTTAAGGAAGATGAATAATTTATTATGGTACTTTGTTATCAGCATCTGACATGAGAGAGCTACATGGACAAAGTACCTATAATTGATGAGAATAAACACTGATGGATTATAATGGCTGCATTTACTGCAGTCTTTTGTCACTGAATTTTTCAAAATAATTAATTGCTTTATTGGTTTGTTAAGTTTACTTCACTTCTTGCTGGAAAAAAGTTCAAGACTATTCAAGCAGAAACACTCAAATTTTGCTATGATTGACATCACATTAAAGTATATTTAAAAGTATCCTGTAGGCATGTATAAACTTAATGTAATCAGGAAGGCAAATCCCAACGAACATGAGCTTTTACATAAGCTGCTACAAAGTGTGTTGTGCTGCATGGTTAAAAACATTCAGAGTCCCAGATACACTTAATTCACTACTGCCTAGTTGTAAATTTGCCCTCACCTCAGTCATACATGTACCACATCAGAAGTAGCCACTTAAGCACTCATTAAAATGGTTTGTCATCTTATAAAATTCTAACCATGAAATGTAACACTTGCAAGTTTAAGTTTTGTTTTGTTTTACTGCTATACTTTTAAATATTGAAAATGATTTGTTATATGGTGTTGTCAGTATAGCATCATGTAGTGTTTGTTTTTACTGAGTACATTTTACTACTATTTCAATACATTTCTGTAGACTCAAATTTTCATTTTTTGTGGTATATTTATCAGACTAAGGAGAATCAAGTATTTTCATATTAATTTCACATGCTCTTTTAGTGGAATTTCTACTTAAATGAGCATGTGTCACTTCTAAGTTTAGTGTACAAATATCTTTGTCACAGCAACATATGGCATATATGATCTAGGGACTGTTTTTTTTACTTTCTACATTACTGATATTTCTACACTGGTGTTGTGGCCAAGTTAATAGATTTAAGAAATGAGGCAGTGGGGGCTTCACTCTCTTGTAAGAGCAGTATCTAATTTTCTTTTTTTCTGTCCATTTCTGTGAAACTGGTTTTAGTTATTATTTTTATTCAGTTGATGTAGTTTCGGTATTAGTAGATTATGTGAAATGACACACATGTTTAGTATATAAACAATTGTACCATTAACTTTTTATGTTATTTTAGAATTTATGGATTTGTTCTTTGACCTTTTCATTAATTCCAAAATAGATTATAATTAATAGTAAGAATAACTGATATATCATAATTTAGATACATTATCATCATTTTATCCACTTATTACTTTCCATAGTCGACCTTGCCCGTGTACCTCTAACTCACAGTACTACAATACATTACCACCTTCACTTTGAGTATACTACTTTTAATGTTCTTCAAATACCCATATTTGCAGATAACAGATAACACTGAATACTCTAACTGGTGTTTGCACTAGCTCAAACATTCCTCTAACATTAGATATACTCATTATGAAATATTATAGCAATAGCCCACAGCTGAGTGTGGGTAATGCTGGATTTACCCATTGACCCATTGATGGTGTGGTTTGGTAACAAGGGCAAACCCCAAGTGAGCAAGCAAAGCCAACCATGGGTGCATCCAGCATTACCCACACCCAGCCGTGGGTTATTATCATTATATAACGGTGTTTATTTTGCGTTGCATTTGTGTTGTTATTATTTATATTTCTGTTTGTTTTATTTTGTATTTTTCCACTTTTTCTGACAGAAAATAGCCAGAATTTTAGTTCACTTTTTTATTTATTTTATTTTCATTTTAATTTAATTAGATATTGGCTGGTAAAATGCATGGGTTGCTGTAGTTATTTTAAGTGTTTATTGGGGCTGTAACAATTTTTATTTGTGTTAAGTATAAAGTGTGGTTGCGTGCACATAGTGAAAAGGGCAGTGTGGTTAGTGCTGCCAACTCTATAGTCATGCCTTTTCTAATAGTTGCACACTTAAGTTACATTTACACTGTTATTTAATATAAGTTTTAGTATTTATACTTTCCTGCAAATGGACAGTGTATGTACAGTGCTTAAGCAGGGAAAGTAGTTTAGTATATCTTCACTCAATTGCAGCAGCTCACGTAGTGTTCATAACTGTCAACTGTCCAGATTTTTGCAGAATGTCCACATTTTTGTCTCATATTGTTGGTCTTTTCTTCATAAAATTTGTGTTTTTCTGAGAAGTCAGTGGCTAGTGTAAGGATTAAAGTCACTAAATGGCACACATTTGAGTTTTAGACTTCATATCATTTAGGAAATATGCGCTAAGATACTGTTATTCTAGCAAGTCAGTAAGTTTATAAGAGCAATATTTAAAATGTATCCGTATTTTTGGACATTTGTCCATCAATTATGTCAGGCTTTGTAAAGATTTCTTGCACTTAGAGGTTGAGAAATATGGTAGTGCTTTATTGCTGTTTAGTGGTGTTTGTGGTTTTGCTAAGTTTTAATATGCTGCATATGTGAACAAGAAAGTTCAGCCATTCAATGATACTTTAGCAGCCAGACCTTTTCCTGCTGGTATATGCTGGATTCAAAACAGGCCCTCTGGTTTGATTGGCCAGTCAGTGTGCTTGTTTTTCAGAACTTATAATGTTCCATTGTATAATACACAATTTATCCTCACATCACCATTTTCAAGGAAATCTTACAAACTATAATGGTTCCAAGCATAAGGTTGAATCATTTGAGAATGACACAACAGGGAATGAATACTAATATGTAATTAATGGGATGCTTGTAAGAAGATCAAGATTGCAGTATCCCAGAGTTTCTCTTTGTCCCCAGTATGCAGTGGTCTCAGAGTTAGTATATATAACTTGATAGCTAGTGGAAGCTCAACCCCCTTCTGTCAGTGGGTGCTTTGACAATATTTTTACTTTTTTCAGATTTTTATATGTCACAGTTTTCTAATCAGTCTTGTGAATGTCATACACATATTTTATTTCATTTCTCTTGTGAAGGCATTACTAAATTCAGGGTTCCTATTATATAATCAAAAACAGAATCCTTCAAATGTGTCTTGATTGAACTTGACAGCACAAAACAGCAAAATACCGAAACAGCATATAAGCGATTTCTTTCCCTGGGAAAGAACTCGCTTGGCCACCTCCATTACTTTGCCATTTTTGTCACTGTAGTGTGATCTCAGAGTTGGCATATTTAAGTAGGGGGTTATGTAATGTTTTGAAGTCTTTATTTTTATTTATTTATTTTTTTTGTGGAACAGCGATTTTTTCCCCCTGGGAAAAAAATAGATCTTCCGAGTGTTCAGGATTGTAAGCTTTTGCTTACATGGGGTCGATAAATCAGCATTCACTTTTTTAAGCATTCACTGATTTCTAATATAGACCCTAAATTCATACTACAATGGAACAGCACAAGAATGATTAACAGAGATTTTCAAAATGTTACATTCACATTTTCCTCAAGAAACAGTGTATATTCCCTAAAATGAAATCCACTTTTCCTTATGTAGCTGGCAGTTAGGTTCCTGTGTGTAACTGGCAATTAACAGTAAAATTCAAACCACATTTAGAACATTATTGCTGTTTTGTTAACTAAATTCTGACTTTTTTATATCTCTCAGTAATAGGCAAAACTGAGACAATTGATTTACTTTTGTTTATCATATTCCTCTATTAAATATCATTATTAACACATTCACTGAATATATTACTCTTTTCTAAGCTGTGTAATTTCTCTTATAACTGTATTGATATTCAGTATACTTTATAAGATCAACCTGCTCTACTACCTGCATATAATGTAGTCACCTGGAGGCTCACAATTTGTATACATGCTCTTGATAGCTCTATATTAGTTTCTATAATTTGTGTAATAAGTGTAGTCCCAGATCTCTTGTACATTTAAATTACTTTCTATTTAATGTTTACTGAATTTTTAGATGTTTTCCTATTTTTAATTACTACTATTGTTTCATTAATTATTTCATAACTCATTCTTTAAACTTGTTGTGCAAGATATTTTATTTAAAACACATCTGACCTTACACATTTCTTATTTATTCCCACTTAGTGTCATCAATTTTTTTAAACTATATCCATACCCTTTATACCCTCTGCCTAATCAGCCACCTACTCAATTAGTATACTTTGTTCACATTAAGAAAATAAATAATACTAGTGATTGCTAGAAAGTGTATAACAAGAAAATGGATGTCCAACAATTCTCCAACTATCGAAGATTTTCTGATTCTCCTTGAAGAAGTGATTTCCAGAGAAACCAAAATGGAAAAAGTGAGAATAAATCCAAGAAATGTTGTTAATAATCCTTTGATAAAGGTTTATTTTCCTCACTGAAACTTTTCGTAAAGACTCTAACTCTTTCTTAATTATCTCATGTTTATTATGAACATTTTTGCTATTGTTGTATAATTTTATCAATTTTGGGCCTCTGTAAATAGTGTATATAGTTGTAGTGTGTCTTTTTCAGTGTTCTTTTATGCTCAGAAATTGTATCCATGATATTCATATTATTGTTAAAATTATCATTTTCCTACTTCAGCAAAAATATTTGATAAAAAAAAAGAAAATAAATAATCTCCAACACAGCATACTGAAAAAAAAACAGCCACAAAACCTCACAAAAAACAATTACAGGAAACTAAATAATCCTCTGGAAGTGAAAACAACTTAAAAAATAAATAAAACAAAACACTATACAGAATTAATAAATAAAACATAACATTAAAATTAGTTGGCTGACTTAATTACTTGAAAATCAAAGTTGCATATAAAAGCATGTATATATAAAAAATCTGCAAATGCGCACACAAGTACACACACACACACACACACACACACACACACACACACACACACACACACACACACACAAAATAAACTTAAATATGTTGAAGTAGCTAAAATAAATAAACTGCAAACCTGAAATATATAAATCTAACCATAATATAGTCATAGTAATGACACTAATAAACTTCTTAAAGGATTAGAAAGAACTCCATTTATACAAAGCTATGAAACTTCTGAAAAATCATATTTAATAGAAAATGTAATTACTGAATGGCAATGAAATATTAAAATGAATAAGGAATAGTAATTCACATAAAATTTTAAATGGAAGCTGTATGAATGTGTTTTATGATACATAAAGTATATTTTACTGCAGCATTAAGCAGCTTGGTTTATAAGATCTGCCTTTAACATCCTTCAAAATCCCTCTTTCTCTCTCTTTATATATATATATATATATATATATATATATATATATATATATATATATATATATATATAGATATATATAGATATATATATATGTATATCTTTGATTCAGAGACAATATATTGAAAATGAAAGTATCGGATGACAAGTGATCAAACACAGCTGATCAATTGCCAGCTGATTGAAAAACAAACAAAAAAGTTTCAGCATGTTTTTGCCCCCTTCTAATTATATATAATAACTCTGAGATCACAATACAGTGGGGAAAAGTTATATTCCCTGATCCCCAATATACTACAATCCTGCACTTAAAAATCCAGTGCATGCAATTATAAGTTATGTACTTACCATAACTAGACATCTGTGTTGTCCATTTTCATTCTGCCGCACTAACTGGCTTGAATCTGATCCTCGGATCTGACTTGGATGCATACACTAGAGTTCAGATCCAGCTCTTGAGCTTCCACCGCTACCCATAATGCTGTATTCCATCCCCATTGCCTCAGATCAAGTTTACTCCCTAATCTCTCCCTGATCAAAAAGAGAAAGGATAAATAGGAATAAAGATAGGACTCAAACCTGGAACAGTAGGTTTCATACATAATCCAACAGGTTCTTCCAGAAGAAAAAACAAGGAATGGAGGATAGATGGGAGGGAAGGTGAGGAAGAATGAAAATGAACAACACAGATGCCTAGTTATGGTGACTACATAAGTTATGAATCTGATGTTGTCCTTTTCATTCTTCCTTACTAATGGGACAGAGTCCCCAGCTACATAAACCTTGGGGTGGCCCTCATGGAAGGATATTCTAGATCACTGCTGAACCAAAGGAGGCAATATTTCTAAATAGGTTATCCAACATGTAATGCAAAATAAAGGTATGAGCCTTGGACCATGTGGCTGCTGCACAAATGTTTTAATAGAGATCCTTGTCCAAAAGGCTGATGAAGTAGCCTGGATTGAGTGGAATGAGCATAGAGGAGGTCTTCCCAAGACTAACCCTGGGATTCATGAAGCTTGCGCCAGGCGTCGGAGTAGCGTCAGCGATCTAATGCCAAATATGGCCGCCGAGCGATTCAGGTACGAGCTGTTTCCACGTGCACTACCAGCATATGCCAGAGCTGCGCAGCTCCCAGCGCATGTATGCTAATTACCCCATGCGCAGCAGTGTAGCATGCAAATGAAGGTTTATAGCGATTCATGAAGTGGTGCAGGAGTAGCGTAAGCATGAAGAAATGTAAACCAAAAAAAGGCTTACATTTTTTCAAACATAAAATGGGAGCCATGAAAGCGGACCAAACTTACGTATTATAATGTTAATATATGCCAATGGCTAAATATATAGCCAATGGCATAAAAAAAACATGCACAACACATAAAAAATAACATTTAATGTCATGGCCACACTAACGCAAAGTAAAATCTCAGTGCATTGGTGCGCAAACAGGATCACAATGAAAATATATTTAGATGTCATAAAACTGTAATGTAGCACAATTCATGAATTCCCCATAATAGTCAATGGCATGCATACTACACCATAACCATGGCACAAGGGTTGCTAAGGGTCTGTGACAGTGTTCTGCATGGTAACTAAGAATTAGTAGTCAATGCCTTGCAAATGAGTCAAGTAATACTGAATCGCAAACTCCCCACTGGCGTAATGATGTACCACACAACACCGAGGTGTGGCCTGGAGGTAAACATGACATCAAGAGAGGGGTGCGCCACCGTAGCTGTAAGCACATCGGAGCATTGCTAATCCCGGTTGCCTGTTACTAAGCAAAGCTGCAGGATAGAGGTGTGGAAGTAGCCATAGCTTTGCTTAGCTGAGAGCACACAACGTAACCGAAAGTGCATGTGAACATGGATGAAAACGCGCTCGAAACCCGGTAAATGGCTGTGCGTGGCACGCACCATAGCTGAAACAGGAAGGATATGGGAAGACAATAAGGAAATGCCACAGCATGGTAATTGGAGTACAAATGAGTAATTAACACGTAGGAACTCACAGTGGGCCATTGATAACAGCTAACAAGGCTGTTAGCAGCTACCTGAAGAACTGGAAAGGGGAGGTGCGGTACTGCAAAGAAAAGAGAACTGTCACAGCAGAACAAAGCAAACTTGTAGTAGATCAGCTACATAACACATTTTGCAACACAATCCTGGGTTGTGAAACTACAAAACAAGAAAGCAGGCAACTGGATGCATGCCTGACAATGGGAGGGGAATCGGGTTGAAAAGTGAAGTAAAGGGTAATAGATGAATCACGGCAGCCAAGCGTAAGTCAACACCAAATGCCCCACAATAGGAGTAACTGCTGTCAAACCCATAATTAAGATACCCTGCAGCTGGAATTGCACATACACACCCAATTACACCAGCATCATCCATTGCACAATAGTATAAGGTGTGAAAGCCCCACACACACACTTGTGTATTCCCAGAAACTCTGCACCATTGGTGTATACAGATGGGGAACTTTTAATATGTACATGTTAGGGGCTGCCATAGCTTTGATTCATCAGCATGTGTTGGAGACTGATGGTGGTGTGGAGGATGATGCTGCAACCATCTCAGGCACTGGAGGAGGAGAAGAGTGTTCATACCCAGGGTAACCTACCAGGGGCTACATGATCTGGAGATAGTAGAGCATTACAGGGTGGACAGGGACACCATACAGCAACTTGCTGAGCTGTGCCTGCTACACCTCAGAGCCAGAAGTAAAAGAGGGGAACCCATCCCAGTGGACACCAAGGTATGTGTATGCTTGAGAATACAAGCCACAGGTACCTTTCAAAGGCCAACTGGGGATATCATGGGGATCTCACAGGCATCAGCATCCAGGGTACTCCACCAGTTCCTGGATGCCATGTTACCACATGCCAATGAGCACATATACTTCCCCCAAATGCAGGAGGAGTTGGCCAGCAATATGCATCTCTTCCACCATGTGGCAGACTACCTGGAGGTACTGGGTGCAATAGACTGCATGCACATACACATCAAGACACCACCAGGTTAGCAAGGTAGGCATTACATAAACCGCAAGGGATACCCCTCCATCAACTGCCAGGTCATGTGCAATGCCCAGGGCATTATGATGGATCTGTGTGCTGGCAGCCCTGGAAGCTATCACGACTCCCACATCTGGCATGCCTCACAGCTGTATCAGGTATTTGCCAGGGGGGCATCCCATATATCCACCTGGTGGGGAATGCTGGCTATGCACTGGAACCGTGGATGATGACTCCCATCAGAAATGCACACACAGCCACGCAAGAACGCCATAATGAGGCACACGCAGAAACCAGAATCATCATAGAGGGCATGTTTGGGATGCTGAAATCACAGTTCTGTTGTTTGAATATATCTGATGGAGCCTTGCAGTACTCTCCAGGCACGTGTGCCCAAATCTTCATAGTATGTGCCATGCTACACAATATGATCCTGCGGAAACAGCTGCAGCAGGGACAGAATGGTGAATGCCCTCACGGCCCACCACTATTGCCAAGGGCCCCACAGGCACAGAGGGACTCAGACCACGAACGCCCTGTGCCAGCCCCAGTAGGCAGACAGAGGCGTACCCAGTATGCCCATGCCTTGGCAAAAAGGGAACGTATAGCACACACACACACTGACAGTGTAGGCACTTATGGACTGACACCCTTCTCCACCTGCACACACAGCAAACATGGATGGCACACACACGACACCTGTAAATTGTCAGGTGGTCTACTGTGTGCATCCTACATAGGTAGCCCTCAACTATTATACACACAACTGCCATTGGCACAAGGTAAGTCAATACCTGAACATTAAATTAAGCTATCAGCATGTGTCCATACTGTATGCATAGATTCATAGATAGATAGGTAGGTACATGCCTAACTGCCCGAGGCCACTCATAAGCATAGGCAAAAAGAGTCTGCTGTCGCCACCCCATTGATTAACTAACTGTCCCTCTGTGGAGCAGAGCCAATTGTGGGATCCCTTCAGTGTATCCACTGTTCCCCACCCACTCTGCAAGGATTCCCTGGAGTGTTAGTGAGGGGTTTCGTATAATGTAATCAGGGATGTAGTTCCAAATAATGGGGAGTACCCATGACTGGAATCTTCTCAGATGATTTACATGTTACATAGTATACCTTAACCACAGCTTGCCATATATAGGTAGTATTCCACAGAGTAATAAACATTTGGAACACACAACCGCTGAAATGTGCGTTAATCACCCTTGCACTACCAGTGCCTGCTCTGAGAGGTAAAATTACCACTGCCAGGATTAGAACACGCAACCATGTACACAATCTTCATGTTAACCTACCATTAAGCTACCTGAGATGTACCAATGGCAGCTATGTATACTGACAGGTTAAAACACAAAAGGTAGGAATGGGGGGAAATAGGACAAACCGGCATGTACCAAATGAAAGGTGTATGCTATATAATATATATATATGTATATATATATATATATATATATATATATATATATATATATATATATATATAAATCAACATATATATATATATATATATAGAGAGAGAGAGAGAGAGAGAGATGTTGATATATGGGGATATACATATATATATGTAGATATATAAATAGGTTAACAACATCTGCATAACCAAGGATGCACATATAAATGAGATACCTACCACATGCCAACTGCTTGACATACTGACGCACGTAATCACGAAGCTTAAAGTCCGAAAGACCACAGTACCGAAACACCAGAAGCGCGAGGTTTAAAATCCCGATGTTAAGGGACATTTAGTCAGTGCTTCTGGTGTTGCGGTTCAGGTAGCTTACTGTGTGTAAGTGTGTTTCTGAGGGCTGTAGTGTGTGTAAGTGTGTGTTCTGAGTGTGGTGTGCATTCCTGGGGGACTATAATGTGTGGGTGTGGGTTTGCTTTGTGCATCTGTTTGTGCGATCTAGGAGGTAGAATATTAAAGTAGGGGGGTCTATGGGTTGCAGACAACCACATGGGGGGTGTAGGGGGGCTTGCCCACCTGCTCATACTCATGTTGTGGTTAGCAGTGTGCCTGTGTGTGCCTGTGTGTGTTCCATGTTTGTGTTACTTTCGCGAGTTACTGTCGCTGTCGGTAATGTGGGGTATGGGAGTCTGGGCCCAGTACTGTGGGCGTCGGAACTGTGTGGTTTCAGGATTCCATAGTTATCCCGTATACAGAGGTTGAAGTGTTCATATATGAGTATAACATGGACCATAGCAATCACACATTCCACCATGACCAAACTTTATGAACAAAAGATATGGAGAGTAGGTTCATACTAGGCTATCTGCCCTAGGGCATTTATAAGCCTAGCCAGAGTGTGTTTGGCTTTCGCCACCCATTTTAAATTAATTTTGCTATGCCCTTTTTCAAGGTTAATATACTGTGCCTCTGTCTAACAGTGACACAGAAGTGATACCTGGAGTAAACCTATGATCTCCCATCCCCTCATCAAGATTCCTCTTGAAGAGAGTCAATGAGGGACTCTGCCTAACCTGGACTGGGATTTTATTCCAGAGTGAAGGGAGCCTCTGGGTTATGAATCTGTCCCTCCAGCATGTCCTATTTATTTCAGAGCTGAGGTTCAAATCTCTCGAGTGCATAGCTCGATGGGATTTGGATTTTCTGAGGTGCAGCATGTCCATTAATTCCGGGTTGTGCATAGCTTTATACGTCATGCACAGATCGCCTATACACTATTACAAATATGTGCTATGGACATGAGCCAATGATAGGGTTACCACCTGTCCCACTTTGCGAGGGACAGTCCCTCTTTGGGCGGTTGTGTCCTGACCAAAAGTATTAAATGTGGCAAATGTCCTGAGATTGTAGGACATAATTATGTCCCATATGTAATGTAATAGTTGCATACAATAGTTCTTTCTGTATCTAAAATACCTACATGTTACAAGAAACAGGATAAGCAACTAAACTGCTACAAGAATAAGCTGATATTTAGGCAAAAAGGGAACGATCTATCCCTTGTACTGACCATGGGTTTGTGTCGGCCTGTAAATCTGATGTGTGTCCCGAAAATATCCCACTATGGCCATTTAAAAAGGTGGCAACCCTAGCCAAAGAGGGTCAGTCATCAACACAACTCCATTGACTGCAAATACCTATGACAGAAATACACAGCTTTCATGTAGAAACACTTTATTACATTCCGATGTATTGCAGAAAGGATTCAAGAACTAACATCACCTGCATGCTATACAGGAACCAGTTAACAGTGCCTTAATGAATCAGCCTGCAATTACCACAGTATTAGTCCACTAAAGGATAGGTGTTCAAAGGAACCCTCACGCACATATCGATTATGTATAAAAGCAGTTCCTACACACCTGCATCTGCTATGTACACCAACAACACCTGCACACCCAAACAGATTACAATACAAACTGTAATAACATCACAAATCATTCACTCACTGTACGACATCTGCAGAAGCCTTAACATACCTTGTCAGAGACACACTAACATGGCCCTATGTGAAATAGTTGCTGTTATACAATGAAACAGCTGCTGATATTACAGGGTTTGTTTGCACTAATCCCATTTCAGAGGGTTGTGTGTACACCAGGAAGTGTTACCAATTACTGATTAACAGCACAGTATGATACACATGTACAGCAAACCAAGGAGATCTGGTGAGCACACTGTAAACCACCTAACAGTTCATGCATAGCCATACAGTCTTGAGCTGCCCAAACATCCTTGCCAGACTGAAACATCTGCAGAAGTATCAGGTACAAACAAACCCTGCATAAGTAGCAACGTTCTGAAATATAACAGCTGTACTCTAATGTAGAACAACATCTTCTAGCCATTACACACAATCCACGTGAGTCATGAAGCTAATATATCTCTGTCTGTCTCCATATAGCTGTTGAAATACATCACAAACAACACATCCAGGATGTCTTCCTCGAAAGTAAGGCAAACAGACAACGCCCAAGTGGAGTACTCAATTATACACCACTGTTGCCATGGTATTGGCTAATGGAGTAGCTGCACAGCTGACGTGCATCTAATTAACTACTTTGGAACACCAATTGGTGGTCAGGATAGCACATGTTACCGGTAGTTAACTAGAAAAGGTTGGCTTATCACACATTAAAACCATCTGTATATACCAGCAGAACGTTACAAAGAAGATTGAAACACAAACTGAAAAGGATTGAATTAACAGTCAACGACACCTCGGGTTACTAATAAGGTATGTAGAACACTCAGTATGTCTGTGTATATAGTACCTGTTCTGTAATATTTAAAGTGCACGCAATCCATTTAGTGGAAACAGTTATCTTGTAGTGATGTATTGTTAAGCATAGTAACACTTGCAGTATTTATGTGTGTACTGCTGTAGGTCATAAGACAAACACCGCATACACCACAAGGGATGCTATATAAGGGCTTTGAACCCAAATATTCCTCACCAGCTGCTGTCAGTGGCAGGGCTGGTCCAACAAGTATGTGCTATAACAGGGGATAGTATATGTTGATATATTGTAACAGTAGGCATATGTATGGGTGTATTACTGAGAATAACATGTCGAAGGTTGGTCCACTGTGCAATTATGATTTGCATTGTGGGATATTGTGCCAATAACTGTGTAATGTACAGTATTGTAGGCAGATATGTATTACAAGTTACATAGCATTACTGTTATGTTAGGCAAACATTAGTTATGTCTATTGGCAGTTACAATACACAATAATAGGATACATATGACTTGTAGTCACCCAACAGTTTATCAGCAAGATAGCAAAGTAAAATGGAAGAGCTAGTTAACTATCCAAGCACATAAGACATGTAATAAGTGCAAAGGTAGGTACTAGGCTGTCTACCCAAGGGTATTTATAAGCCTAGCTAGAGTGTGTTGGCTTTTATCACCGTTTAGGTTTGTTCCCTGTGTCTCTGTCCAGCAGAGCCACTGCAGTGATCCTGGGGGTACATGTCTGTCTCCTATCCACCCGTCAAGGTTTCCCTTGAAGAGTGCTAGTGGGGGGCCCTGCCTGATGTACACTGGAATCATGTTCCAAGGCATGGGGTGTCTCCGGGTCAGGAATCTATCCGTCCAGCACGTCCTAGTCATCGTTGTAGTTAGATGTATATCCCTAGAGCATGCAGCTCTCAGGGGCTTCTGTTTAGGTGCAGCATATCCAGCAATACTGGGTTGGACATGGGCTTGTATGTCAAGCAGAGATCACCTGTGAGTATGCAGTATGCAACCAAGTACAGCTGGAGTTTCTTAGGTTGGGCTGCATAGGTCATCTGTTTGAGGTCAGTAATCCTCTTGGTGTGGTACTGTTGTGGTCTTCCAAGCTGTTGCAGTTGTCTTGTAAGGTACATCCCAAATCGGGTGCTGTATCCTTTAATGGGTCTAATAAGTCATTAGTAGAGAGGCACAATGGCCTCCTTTGTTTTGGATGTGAACCCATTATAGATTAGGGGGTCCACGTAGAAGGATATTCTAACCACCTTGTCATTATGGGTATTGAAGGAGAGATTGCTATCTACTGGGGTTCGCAGATCCCTCATTACTTTTTCTGTATGTAGGGGACAAGCACCTATGTGGTAGTCCGCGGGTAATTAGTTATATCCAAAGGGGATGACTATGCACTTTTTGGCATTCAACCTGAGGCCATGATATTGACACCAGGTATCCGTCTCAGTGCGACCCTTCCGGATGGTGTCTGTATCAGCTGGGGAAACAATTATGACCCCTAGTTTGCAGTTGTCTGCACACCTTTTCAGCCAAAGCCCTCCTGTGCTTGCCTGTACGTCAGAGAATTATATACCAAACATGAGGGGTCTTAGGACTGAGCCCTGGAGGATGCCACTTGTAACTGGTATACAGTCGGACCTAGGGTATGCAACTACCACGGTGTGGGTTCTGTCCGTGAGCCACTTTGCAAACCATCACATGACGTAGGGGTTAATGTTCAGGTGGATGGGTATTTCGATAATACCAGAATGGGGAATGGTGTTGAAAGCCTTTGAGAGATCAAGGTAGGCTGTGTGGACCTCCTTACCCTCATCTAATACCTTGGCAACTGTCTCTAAGAAGTCCATCAGGTTTAGGAGGCATGGTCTGCCCTTAACAAAGCCAAACTGGGAGGGGTCAAAGGTTTGGAGGTACCCAATGTCTCTGTAACTGAGATCCATGATGATGTGCTCCATAGCCTTGCAGACCAGGCTAGTCAGGCCTATAGGGCAATAGGTCCCTAGGTCCGTTGTGGTGCCACCTTTGTGAAGTGGGATAACTGTTGCTGTGTGCCAATCAAGTGGTGCAAAGCCCGATACGAGGCTATTATTGAACATGGTGCATAAGTGGGGAGCCAGTACATTCTGAAGTTCGTGTAAAATGCAGCCTGGGATGTTGTCTGGTCCCATGGATGCTGTGTTATTGGCTTTAGAGTGTGCAGCTTTTACCTGTGTAGTCGTGATTACAGGGACTCTGCACTCTTCCTGTATAGATATGAGCCCTTTAATGGGTGAGAGGTGGGAAAGGTAGCACTGAACCTATCTGCCAGGATGTTGGCAATATCAGTTGGTTCTGTAATGTTCATCCCTTTGTGCTGTAACTCACAGCAGATCTGGGTGTTGACAATGAGATATTTGACATAGCTATAGAATGCTTTATGGTTGTCATTGGAATTAGTGGTGGTTTTGTTTCTGTAGCTATCTTTGGAGGATCTTATAAGGGATCTCACCTTCTTACTGAGGCTGACCAGGGAGCTCCTCCATGCATGGGATTGTACTCTCTTTTGCAACAGTGTCTTCCTTCTATTGTACAGTTTGTTTATGGCAGGGGACCACCAGATTGGCTTCCTTAATTAGGAGTACAGCGTCTTGGTTCTGTTTGGGATAACACAATCCATGCACTCGTGTAGCTGCTAATAGATTGCATTTGTGTAGGATTCAGCAGTTGTAACAGTATTGTCCATCTGCATGGGTGTCATGAAGTTCACCACATCTGTCTTAAGAAGCATGAAGTTGGCTTTGTAGACATATTATACTGTGGTTCCCTTAATGGGGGTGGGGGCCAGATGTGGATATCAAGGGTGTTCAGCTTATGGTTGGATCAGACCAACAAGGAGTTGACTTCAGGTGTGGAACACTGGCCACTCATGTTGGTAATGTCTAGGTCTAGGATATTGTTGCCAAAACGAACACAAAAACTTCTCTCTTGGACAGCGAGATGGAAGCAACGCCAATGAGGAGATGATAACAGCTGTTACAGGACAAACCTTCACTGCTAGGCAAAACTGCTACAACTTGCTGGAACACCACCACAATGTACCACACTGAAAAGTCCTTTATTTACCTAGGTTTCGTTCATTCCTACGAACTTCATCAGAATACAAACAACAGTTTTTCCACCACATTTTTATACTGTTTTAAATCTTCTAAATTGGTTAATTGATATCAATTCCCTTTGTCCATTCTATTAATTATTTCATTCCTTAAAGGGATACCAAATTTAACTTATAAAATGGTGGTTTACATTAAAATCTGCTCCAAAAACACCAATAAATTGTATAACTTATTTACATTTAAAAACTTAAACATATCCTAAAACATTACAATTATATGTTGCTTTACATAACCATTTATATGATATATATGCAACATTATAAATACAATTTAAAACTTATAACTACATAAATAATACTAACCAGTCATGGTGATACTTCTGTATATATTTTAAACTAATATGACTAAACAACCATAATTTATAACTTGTAAATTATTATATCAAATACAATCCTAAATAAATATATAATAATAACAATATTATACTAATGTAATATGTTATGAATATTATATATACACATATTGTAATTCATATATAATACAATACATGCAATAATATGTAATTATATTACATGTACCCATATGAAACATGTTACTACCAAATATGTATATATATATATATATATATATATATATATATATATATATATATGTCTCAATAATTAGTGACCTCAATGAACCCACATGTATATACTATGTACCATTTATTTTATTTATCCTTAATAGTGGCATAATCGTTAAATATTCATTCAACCCCGGAGGATTGTATGAATTCAACTGAAGTTGCCATCTTAACTCTTCCATATCTAAATGGTATTTAATAATTTTCCCTTGCTGATCATATTTTATTTGACTAATAACACAAAAATTAAATTTATGATGTACATTATCAATAACATGCCTAGCTAAAGCATTTATAGTTTTGCGATGTTGTATATCTAAAAGATGTTCTTTTATTCGTTCTCTAAAATGCCTATTAGTTTTTCCTACATAAAAGGCTTTACACTGTTGACATAAGGCCAAATACACAACATTCAATGTATAGCAATTATAATGCCCATTTACATTGATTCTGCAACCATTTACCATCATCTCCATACCTGTACATTTTATATGACTACATACAGTACATTTTCCACATTTGAAATTTCCTTTGATCCTATTAATACATTTGTCCATCCTTCCTTTATGTTCAAATAATTTTTTAAATGATGGACTTTTTCTATAAACAAATTTTAATGATCCCTGAAAAAATTGTTTCCAAGTTCTTTCATTTGCCAGCATATTCCAATTTTTTCTCACTATTGATTCTATGTTTTATACGAATCATTATAAGTAGTTATATATAAAGGAACATTATTATATTTGTTTCCAATACTGGGTGTACTTATAATTTTCATTTGATTTGAAATTCCAGATATTAGTATTGACGTATATATACCATTTTTCCTTTTTTCTTTCACTTCATTATATATATTCTCACAAAACTGTTTGGGATAACCCCTATTTGTAAAAAGTTGTATTATGTATTGTAATTCATCTAGAAAATCCTGCTCATCACTTACCATTCTGGCAGCCCTGACCATCTGCCCTTTAACAGTGGCTTTTTTCTGATGGTTATTGTTGCCCCTGGTGGGTGTGTGGATAAGTTGATCCAGGGCATTGGTGTTTATGAATTCCAGAAAGCGTTGAGCTAATGAGTTGGCACATGAGTAGTTTTCCCAGTTAATGGTGGGATAGATTCAGAGAGAGACTATGTGATGAGTGTGGTGTGGTGCGAATGTTTACCTTCTCCACATGACTGTCAGGGTCAGTCTTGGTTGGAGAGAGCTTTACCTCCAGTTTGGCTAGATAAGTGCATCTCTCACAGGTTGTAGTGTTGAGTGGTAGGCGGAGATGGTTGTCTGTGTACATGAGGCAATGTCTACATTGCCTCAAGATGTCCAGATTCATCAGATAGACAGGAGAGAACACTGGCAGCTGACCCTTGGACATGCCTGAATATAAAACTAATTTACCCTAGATAAGTAAAGAAAGTGAGTACAATAACTATTTCACTCTAAGCAAGTGAGAAAAGTATGTACAAAACCTGTTTACCTCTAGGTAATAAGGAAGATTGAGTGCTATAGTAATTAGTAGCTTACTTAGTGCTTACAAGTTCTGAACACGTGCTGAGCATGAATAAGCAATCCAGATAGGGTCTTGGATAACATAAACACACTGTCCCCCCCCAATAGGTACACAATCATACATCCAGGTACACCACAGAGCCCCTGTACCCACAACGATGCAGGTACAAGCTGCACTCAGGCTGCATGGGAACTGTCCTCATCCCAGGTTGTATCATACACATATGGCAAAACAGTTCGCTCTCCACATACACATCATGTAACACATAGCTTCATGTCAGGCTGTATACACAATGAATGGTGCACACCAACAGGCATCACAACCCACAAAGGGGGAGACACCACTGATAATGGGAAGTATTGCACTACTACCCTGCTGAGTCTGCTCTGAAAGGTCATGAACCTTGATCAAATTATTTGATGTTCGCAGTACAGATGTAGATGACAGTAAGCTTGATTTCACTTTGCATATCATAACCTTGCCAGGTCATAGGACATTGTCACCCATACTGTGTTCCACCTACACTCGGTATACTAGATGTACATTCCTATGTCACAGGAGTGTTTTGCAATGGGACTGCTGGCAGAACCAACACTACAGAAGGTGTCTGAATAATACATAAACATCACACCAATGCCAGCTACAGTAAGACAGGGTTAATTAATTTTACTCCCCCTCATTGTATTCCATGCCACACAGACTAACAGAAGGCATCTGCCTATTGAAGTATGCAAATGACTATGACCTAGGAGCAATAGCTGACTCAGAGTGTTGTGGACAACATACAGAATGGGGCTTTGTGGGAGAGGTGTGTGTGACATATAGTCACAATCTGACAGCTACATACTGCATTGTCACCCCTATGTTAATAACCCTGTACGCATGAACTACCACCTAGGCAGCAGTCAAAATAATGGACACTGTGTGTAAGGGATGCAGCTGGGCAGTTGTCTTTCCTGTGATAGTTATGTCACCACACCTGTCAGGTAGTCGTATGTGGCAACCCTAATCATGACAGGGTGCCATCCATGAATATAGAGATCATTGTACAGACATACACAACACTCAAGTGACCCATATCAGATAACATATTTCCTTTAAGGGGTATTGGCCATGTTCAGATGGCCTACACCAGCCTTCTCATTTCCCATCTCCACTATGTAGCATGATGCATACCCTGAATAAATCCATGTCCAACCCAGTGATGTTGGACATGCTACATGTACCACATCCTGATCTCAAACACATACTTCATGGACATCCACCTTCCTAGTACTAGGATCACCACATGCTGGACAGATCCTTGTCCCATACACTTTACATAGTCCTGCCATACTATGCATTCCTGTCCAGCAAAGCTGCACATCGCCCCCCTCTCAGACACGGTGTGATGACCGTATGGTAAATGTATCATTAACCCTTGGATCAGTTATGTGGCACTGCTCCATCTGGCCCCAGAAACCTGTCTGTTAGCTACATCTAGGTAACCTTTCATCCTAGATTCATACATGGCCCAGGGCATATAGCCTACTAGTTGACTTTGACTGTACATGCTATAGTTGATATCCATCCCTGCAAATACCATCTGGCTAGCCAGTGTCCCATGTGTATCACATGTGCAACACAGGTGATACATGGCAGGATGTTGAATTGCTGTACAGTGTTGTCTAGATGTATAAGGTAGAACACATACATGTAAAACCTTCCATGAGCAAGTCTGCAGGGTCACAGGTAATGTCCGTTAAGGCAGTGTAAGTCTTTATATGTGACATATACACAGCATCAAGGTTGACTGCATTAATGTGGACACATCCAGCCATGTGCTGATAGTTAGGATCACCAGTACAGGCAAACAGACATGCCCACATCAAGACAACATCCACATGGAGTATGAGCAATGTAATCAGGTGACACACACTCACCATTGAGTGTCACATGTGTGTGACACAAACATGTCAGTGGTGTCAGTGTCATGTAGATTTGCAAAGACAACTATTTAATCATAATAAATGCGATACACAGGTATGTTTAGCTGTAGCTCTGTATGTCTCTGTGAGTTACTGTGACCTGTCTCCATCATTATGTCTTCCAGGTATGCCTCATGCAAGGCTACCCCCTTATACCTGCTTGGAGGATGAGGCCCTCATCCCATACCTACATGAGAATCATGATATCCTGTTCAGCCATGTGCCACAGGATGCACAGCAGCAGGATGCCCTGTGGATGGAACTTTGCAGGAGGGTTAATGATGTGGGTGGCCACAACCGCACATACCAGCAGGTGCGCAGACACTGTACAGACCTCATTAGATGGGTGAAACAGCATGCGAATGCAATTGCCAGGGAACAAGGTGCAACAGGTGGTGGACCACCAACCCAGCCCCCACTCACATGTACCGAGGAGCTACTGGCTAACCTGGGGACACCTACAGAACAACATCCACAAGCCTTAGCCAATATTGTGGAGGTGGGTGTCTCTCAACCACCGAGCCTGGAGTTGCTTGGTAAGTCACTACTGCACCTATAACAACTATATTCCATATAGTTGCATGTGTCACTGTACAATATGTAATGTAACACCATATGCAAGGCATGTATACACACATGCCGCATACTATAGTATGCTACTCTCTGTATGCACACATGTGCATACACCATAGTATAGTCTAATGTACTGATATATGTGTTAACATGCACATTGCACCCTCTAGCTATCATACAGGCATGGATAATGCTCATACTGTTGTGTTACTCCTATTTAGGTACCTCTGGCATTCTGCTGCGACAGCAGCCCATTGCAGATGAGACTGTTATTATTTATCAGGCATCATAATGCACAGATCCGTCTGCCAGGTGGCCATTTACCACATGTACACATAATGTATGGTCCTGTCACAATATACAGGTCGGACCTGCAATGCATCACAATGGCTACCCATGTGCAACACTTGCAAACTATGTGAATCACCGATATGAATCCTCACAAACTGTCATTGCCAGATGTGTGAACAGCAGTGCATACAATGGTGGAGGTGCTGTTCACTGTAGGGACGTGTACTACAGATCAGAATTACACATATGGGGAATACAAATAGTACTACACAGTGAGCTGGAGTATGGCCAGCCCACAGGATTCACTGGTGTGGATTATAGCTCTGCTATGAATGTCACACAATGTGATGTGCTATCTTGACATGTCCATGACATCTAGTGGCCTGGCTGCAACACTGTCTAACTATCCTGAAAAACATCCCACATACCAAACATGCAATCCTTTGTCTGCATAACACTGTCGTCAGTGGAGCATATGACATCTATGGGTGTATGTCATATGGGACAACACAGACATGTGAAATAGACACCCGTTACAATAATTTAGCCAACACATGTACACACATGGCCATGGAGGATGGCCAGAGACATGAAGCAACACACACAGTAGACGTGATGTTCTTGTGTGTACACCCTGTTGTATAATTGCTACACATGGTCCAACTATGGCCTTTGTGTAATGGTTATATTGCAGATGTGGAACACTAGACATCCTACAGGCCTGTGCACATCTTGTGTAGGCGTGACATCAATCCACCACATAAGATGTGTTGAACATCTTGAGTGTGTCATGACATGACAGCAGTCACCTGTACAGTATCCACATCAGCCCACAGATACAGTACATTCCCCTTGCTGGTGTCGGACATCAATGTCATACTTGCTCCTCATGTGTGTGTGTGTGTGTGTGTGTGTGTGTGTGTGTGTGTGTGTGTGTGTGTGTGTGTGTGTGTGTGTGTGTGTGTGTGTGTGTGTGGTACTCAGATGTCATGTGGGACATGGTGTACCGACAAGTTCGCCATGTCTGGCCATAGTTGCAAGGCAGCAGCAATATGTTTGCAGATGTGCAGGGCTGTCATCCGTATACCCTTCAGTGACCTGTGTCACACATTCCATATCATGGTTTAGTGTGTATACACATCAGTGATGTGGGTCACATTCCACAGTGTATATGTATTGTATCTGAACACAGTCATGGCTATGAACTGTGTCTGTAACTCACACTGTATAGCAATAGAGATGCCTCATGCTTCCCTGCAATGGCCATGCACATCAGATAAATGTGCAGTATATCTGTAGGGCAGACAGACAACACTGCATTGGGACACCATTACCCCACTGTATATTTGACAGGACACCATTGTGTTAAACATGTATGCATGTCATTGCACACGTCAGCAGATCACATGTCATACTACATGTGATTGTCAAGGTCATATGCCACACATCAGGCAGGTGTACTGTTAACCTGTGCTGGTCTACATGGTGTAACACAGGGATGTATGCTAACTACTACTATGATTGTGTAATTTGCATGCCTTCTGCTATGACACATGCATGCTGTTGTGTGCAACCCAGGGATGTATGATAACTATCACTATTATTGTCTGCACTACATGCCATCTGCCATATCACATGCATGTTGCATGCCTTCCTGTCATATCACATGCAAGTTGGGTGCCATAGCATGTGTGTCTGTGTGTGTGTGTGTGTGTGTGTGTGTGTGTGTGTGTGTGTGTGTGTGTGTGCATGTGTGTCAGTGCCTGTGTGTGTGTGGGTGTGTGTGTGTGTGTCTGTGTGTGTGTGTCTGTGTGTCTGTGTGTGTGTCTGTGTCTGTGTGTGTCTGTCTGTGTGTGTCTGTCTATGTGTGTGTCTGTGTCTATTGTATAGATTGTAATGTACAGTTCTTGTCTGCATATCTCCCAACCATACTGAATTACTCGGATTTTACCATGTTTTGGGGTCCAAATGAAGGGGTGTCACGATTCCCGAGTGGCACCCCTTCATTTCCGATTTTCCCCTTTATTTTTCAATTTTCACGCTATCGATGACGTCATCACGTGCGTGATGACGTCAGCGCCGTCAGCACTACCAGCCAGTCATAATTGAGCTGAAGGTGTTTCATTCATCATTTCCTGCTGGCGGGAACAGGAACAGAGGTCTGTACGCAAGAGAATGGAGTTTTATGGTGGATACTTGTTTATGCGAGCGAGCAGGAGTTAAGAGTTTTATATGCGAGCCGAGAGGGAGTACTTGGTCATGCAAATGGGTGAGAGGGAGTAATTGCAAATGGGACTAAATTCCAACTGGCTGCCACAAATGCTGTCTATTCTGGAGAAGAGAGCTAACGGAAATGCAAGTGGCGTGCTTTATGGAGAGAAGAAGGTAACTGGCTTAAGGTGTGTGTGTGTGTGTGTGTGTGTGTGTGTGTGTGTGTGTGTGTGTGTGTGTGTGTGTGTGTGTGTGTGTGTGTGTGTGTATAGATATATAGCTACAGTTCCTTTACTGACAGAAAGCAGCAGATTATGTAAGCAAGTATTTTGCCAAGAGACGAGGCCACATCTGGAGCTTGTGAAAATAAAACATAAAGCTAGTCTATGAACTACACATTTGATGCGTGCTTTTTCACCTTGAATTTCGGATCGCTTTGTGTTTTATTGTTGAACAATGTCACATTTTCCTTTTATTTGAAAACTGTGTAATTACTGCAACAAAGTGAAAACACTGATGCCCACATCCAACTGGAAAGGGATAGAAATACATTTTTAATATGATTCAGCAAGCAACGATTAGCTACTTAAACTAAAAGTGTAAGTTTAGTTCAGATAACTGTGTGTGTGAGTCTGTGTTGGAATACAATTTTTTTTTGCCCTGACATTGGCTGGCTTGTTGGCAAATAATCAGACTTCATGACTAAACTTGTTGTATTCATCCAAGCCCCCGACAAAGACACGCACGGTTACAAACTACAGTGCATTGCAACACAAGTAACATTGGTCTCCATTACAGACACAGTTGTATGGTTTACTGATCTGCTTTATGCCCAAGTTCAGAAGTGGTCTGAAATTTCTGGGACTAGTAGATGAGAAGTATAATTGAGGCTCTACCTATTGGATATGTGTCCCATTCCAAGGTTATAATACTACAGCGATAGTGTTGCTACGTGACTGCCTCATAGTGCACACAACCCATTTAAGCCACTGCAGTGTATCATACCTCTCAGTTGTGTGTGTGTGTTTGAAAATGCCCCTGTTCAATATACCTGGTGGCAAGATGTACTCAGGCCCAAACCCTGTACCTTTAGTACAGGGTCAAAAGAGCCTAAAGTCCCTAACCACTATCACTTGTGAGCTTTTCCTAGTTTTTTTTGTGCTAAGAGTTGAGCGCTATAGTGAGAAGTGAATTTGTATTTCCACAGGTATTTTCTGCTAAGAGCTGACAGCTATAGTGACAACTGAATTTGTATTCCCCAGGTGTTTTATGCTGAGTTGAGAGCTATAGTGAGAACTGAATTTGTATTCCCCCAGGTTCTTTCTGCTAAGAGTTGAGTGAGAACTGAATTTGTATTCCCTAGTTTTTTGTGCTAAGAGTTGGGAGCTATAGTGAGAACTAAATTTGTATTTCCCCATTATTGGCTTTGTTTGTCCAGGTTTTTTGTGCGAAGAGGTTGAGAGCTGTGGTGAGAAGTGAATTCACTAAATGATGATAGCCAGTAAGTTTCATTCTTCCTATTTTTCAGGAAGCTGCTGATTCGCCATAGTGGTATGGTACTCTGACTGTAGTACATAGGGTTGTGGGTTCAAGACGTACTAGTGAAATGCATGGTGGTAACACATTTTGTTCCAGCAACTTTACAAAATTATACAAGCAATGTTTAAAATGTGTCCCTGGTTTTTGACCCTTGCCCCCCCCCCCCAAAAAAAAAAATGAAATTGAAAATGTGTGAGAAGCTGTGCAAGATGCCTATGGCTTACACTGCTGTCATTTTTTTATAGTGTGGGTGTGGAAGTAGACTTTTATGATGGAAAATGTTCTGAATTGGGCAGTTTTGGCATTATTGATTCATGCATTTTGTTCCATTGCCTTCAGTAAGTCTACTGGAAAAATGTTTAAACAAATTTAAAACGCACTCTGTCTAACACGTGTGCTGTATTATACAAGGAATATAATTTAATAAAGTCAGGAAGGTGCATCAAAGAAAAGAACACATGTATGTTTCTTGTTTTGTCTGAAAGGGGCCAATGATTTGAAAACAGCCCAAAGGTAATCTATCCACCACTGGCCAGAATGCCAGATGCCTTTTCTTTGGATGTGGTGTGTGTTTTAATGCTATTTCAATGAATGTAAGGTTTTAATGCCAAGTCTATTTTTATTGTGAAACAGTATTGCTTTTACCAGATGTCTGTTAGTGTTTGTGCATTGCTGTGCTGTAAAAATAAAATCCAAATAATCATTGTAGAAGTAAAGCAGTATGCACACATTAGTGTTTATAGTAAATGGGGCGAAATAGTCATGCAATGGGATAGTGGAGTGGCTGCAGGTGGACTCTGGTGTCATATTTTGGTTGCCTGTTCTTCAGTTTGCATTTGAAAGTTGATATCCCACAATTCCATTGGAGTGGGTGGGGTTACATAATTATGTATGCAAATCAGATGTTAATCAGTGTACAGATTTGTACCTATTTTTCATGGGCCTTGTCCAGATTTTTGATGTTTCTACGTTGAGAGGTATGCTTGTCTGCCCCTCACAGGTGATGTAGGTGCATTACCCTCCTAAGGTCCATCTGAGTGTTCCCACAGACTCTAGCAGTGATGATGAACGTATGATTGAGGCACAGGCAGGGTTGTCAGTGGCTGAATCTGTGCCATTGGTTGCCATTCCAACTATATTCCCCTCATCCCCACACACAGATCCCATGCCTACACATGCCCCATCACCAGTGGCCATAGAGGAAGGACAGTTGGTGTGTGGTAGCTTGGAACAGGAAAGTGTGGGGACTATGGAAGGTGTGCCTGCACACCATGGTGTCAGCCAACTGACTGGTGATGCCACACACAGGCACATGACCAGTGCTGCTTATAGGAGGATCTCTGGCCAACATGCCCCTGCAAGACAAAGCGCAGCAGCTGGTGTCACCAGATGCATGTTTCAGGCTGTAATGGAGGCACAGGCACATGCTGAATGGCACAACAGAGAAGATCAGAGGCTTCAGAGGGCTGCTGTCTGTTCTTTAAACAACAACATCTAGGCAATGGTAAATGCTCAACAGTAGAGTGCCGAAGCTTTAGATAGATGGTTGGGTGACATGGTTGGAGTCCTTGACTGTGGCATGACAATCTGCGAGTGTGAGCTGTCTGTGTTGGAACATCTTGTAGGAGTGAGGTGTCGGGCATGTGGATGTAGGCCTGCTACGTCACCTGTTTCAGGTCTCCGTGAATGAGCTACCTCACATGTCCACTCCCATAGTGGTGATAGCAGAAACAGTGCAGCTGGTGCTGTGCTGTCCACACCACAACACAGCAGGCCATGTACATGTGACCCTGGATGGTCCCAACAGGGACACTGTTTCAGTGGAGAAGTGTCATCAGACAGTACGCAATCTGCACCTCTGCCTGGTAGTGCCCATGCAACCCCTGGCAGGCACAGGTCACATGTCCGTGGCAGGACACCGTGAACTGTAAAACCTGGCTTGTGCAGTCCGCAGCTGTCAATAATACCCCTGTGTAGGCTAGGCACATTCCAGAACTGTGTGCATACATACACACACACACCGGAAACATATGTAGGGCACCGCAACACACACATGCATAGCATCCACATACACCCAATTAGATCAAAGGCCCTAACCCACACACATGATGTCATCCAATGGTGCAGCCTAGGCCTCTGGCAAACATTATCACCCTCTGCATATGATGATGCCTGTGCTCTATCCCTGACATCCACACCATCGGTGCAGGGACATGCTCATATGGTCTGATGCACAGGGTGAACAGACTAGGAAGATAAG
This sequence comes from Protopterus annectens, assembly GCF_019279795.1. NCBI lineage: Eukaryota > Metazoa > Chordata > Ceratodontiformes > Protopteridae > Protopterus > Protopterus annectens. Next base: position 180,997,298 of record NC_056742.1, on the reverse strand, counting down.
TGTAGTTTACAATTGTTGAGTACTGTTGACAGGCAGCAGACATACCATGTACTACAGTGTACAATGCATTTCATACTGTTAACAGTATGTGTCTTGTGTAACAACAGTAACTGCATGTTGGTCATGATGCTCTTCTTTCCTCCTTCAGGTCTAATTGCACGTACCGGTGGATGTCATTGTTTGCAGTTAGTGTCCCGTATGTCAATGTGGACTACTCACATGTATGTATGAATATACCAGCATGCACTGTGTAGCTGCCACATAACAGTGAGAATGTCCCATGTTTCAAACACGTCTATTGATCCAAGAGCATGATAGTTGTGTATTAAGCTACTGTGGCTACAGACGTGACATCCATACTGGTTGACATCAAAGGCACAGTTACATGGAGTGGTGAGGTAAGAGAGCGGTCTAGCTGATTACAAGGGTAGAGGCCAGTGGGAAGTGTGATGCCTCATTGGGAAGCAGTAATACACATTCCCGTGACAGGATGCCAACATACAACTGCCCCACGCACTCAGGTATTGACAGACATGTATTCAGTGACACAGTAGCACCCACACACTCATGGATTCACTGACACAGTAACACACACTCACACACTGTTGAGGTGAGGACTCCTGCCTATGTGCAAATCACCATTACAGTACTGTGCACCTACATGACACACCACAGAGAATACACATGTACAGGTAGTTGGTATGGCCTAAGATCAGGGACATCGACACGGATAGTAGATTGCATCACCTGGATGGGGGGAGGGGTCTTATCAGTTCAGTATGGTAACATACATCCTCACTCTAGGGACCAGACAGCCGTACACACACACACACACACACACACACACACACACACACACATACACACGCTGTGGCATTCACTATTGAATACACCTATGTCACGCACATACAGATACCTCACATGTGTGAGATACATGTCCATGCCTATGTCCTGTTTTCTACATTGCAGTCTGTACAGATGTCTACACTAGTGTACAGGAGAGTGAGTAACAATTGAAGATGTATTCCCCACCATACGTGACATATATGGACACACACGCAACCACACATGCCAGTACTGTGAATCAAACACCTGCCTAGCTCATGATATCTATGACAGACTTACAGCTGTATTGCATGCGTTACAAAGTGTACTGGCGCTTCCTTTGGCAACAGTGCTGATATATGCACATGGGAGGTCTTAACTGTTACAGGTGTCAAGTGATTTACCTTCGGTGTCACCGTGACCGCTGTCTATGTTGTGTGTTATGTCCTTCAATTAACGAAACCATTGCTTACCAGTTACACAGGTTATTGTAGGACTGCTTGTGACACACCTGTGAGCTGTGCTCAGCAAACATCCATCTGCAAAGATGCCCACCACTTAGTTATTTCCACACATCTGTCCATACCTGAGGTACATCTTTCCGTACATTCAGCCTATCACCATATACAGTTGGCAATGTTGAGGCTACATTGCAACTGCATGATGTACTAAGATAAACGTCACCTGCATACATCAGCAACTGCACACACATGGTATCTGAATGTACACCACTACATGTACATGTGTGTAGGTCCTACAATCCTGTCATTTGGGCATGTTTGTAGGCATTGCAATTGTTGGACATGTGTAATAACATACATGACATATGGACTGTTGTATGATATGATAGGTGTAATGGGTAACCGGTACAGAGGGCATGTTACCTCTGTCAACATTGATATCACACCTTATGTACTGTTAGCATTCAGCAGCCATGGACCTACATTCCATGTGCATGTGTGTAATGGCTGTAGCCACCTGTCTGCACAAATGACAATAACAGCTATGCTATTTACATGTATGTTGTGTGCGTGTGTGTGTGTGTGTGTGTGTGTGTGTGTGTGTGTGTGTGGCATGTACATATCCAGGGCAGGTACATGTATGTCATATCCAAACATGAGGGTGCGTACTGGTGTACAGCAACAGTCATCTGTTAATGCTGCAAATAACCGAGGGCCCCTGGTATGTGTACAGCTGGCCTGGTTACAGACAGTGGTATCATTGCATTGCATAACACATGATGCAATTGTGTCAGTACATGGGTACTCTCTACAGCTGATGTAGAGCTTGGTACAGTCCACTGGTCAAGGGTCACATGTATGGATGTGTGTTGGTGGTCCGATGGCATGGTGGTGTCTGAGGTTTGCATCCTAGAATGCAGCATTTGACACTGTGTCCTGCACCTGACTCATCTGTGATGCCTTTCATGGGGGTACAGGTCAGTACATGTGAATGGCCTCTATGTATGTGGGGACACCACCACCTGGAGCGGTCCGTACCTGTGTTATGGCCCACAAGTCTGGTTCTGAGGTATATGGTGGTAGTGCTATTGTGCACTACAGAGCCTTTAGCCAGGTGTTCCTCACTGCACAGATGTCAGTACTCCCCATTGTTGGATCTACAGTGAGCAGCTGTGATTACGGATGCTACACATCTAGCACTGGTTAGCATAAGCATACAATGCAGTTGTCCTCTAGGTGTCAGGGTCTTATCCTGTGTTTAGGACATTTGCCTTGGAATGGCACTATATGGGCGGATGCGACTTGGGTATTATCCCCACTCCCTTGAATCATGGATGCATGTAATATGTGTCAGAGGCCTGTCTACTGTCAGTCATGTCATCCCAGAATGACAAACACTGGACAACCTCGTACTTACAGCAGGACATTGGCTCATTGTGTTGGTCAAGCAGTTGCCACTCCTAGCAAGGCTCATTGTGTTGGTCAAGCAGTTTCCACTCCTAGCAAGTCTTTACTGCAAGTGATGGTATTGTGCTTGGTATAGGATGGTAAATCTAAGGTGATGGACAGCAGCAGACATTGTGTCAGATATATGTAGAGCAGCGTTCCTGCTAACAATGACAACTACTAACACCAGAGACCATTACAATGTGTTCTTTAGGTCTAACTGTAATAGCATGTCCAATGTGGCCTTCCGTGTTTAGAATCAGAGTGCATCCCAGACAGCCCTGTGCTACTAAGTGTATGAGCATGCCCAGTATAACCTTGTGTAGATGGACACATAGTGCATTCCGAACAGCCCTGTGCTATTAAGTGTGTGAATATGCCCAGTGACACCTTGTGTCGGTTATGTGCCTCTCTGTATGGGCATGGCCATTGTAACCCTATATAGTGATAGTAGTCGTCCATTCCACAGATGGGCATACTCCAGGTCAGGATGGGATCCTACTTTAAACACACAGGTTCACAGGTATGTACATCTTAACTGCCAGCATCCCTGTTGATGTCCGCATTCCTAGAAGGTCGTAATGACAGCCTTGAAATGTGTAGTCTGTGTGGCGTGACTCGTAACTATGTAGTATTGTAATAATGATCTGTAGATAGGAAGGTGTTCTGTTCCCCCCACTTGCATGTGTGTGTGTGTGTGTGTGTGTGTGTGTGTGTGTGTGTGTGTGTGTGTGTGTGTGTGTGTGTGTGTGTGTGTGTCTGTGTGTGTTTGTCCCCGTCTGCCTGAGGACTGAATAATGCTTTTAGACTGCTCACACTCCATACAATTCCTATACCCACCTTTGGCAAGGCTGATGTCACCCATCTACAAATACACCTCTGGGAGTGCTGACCCCCAGTAATCCCGGTAGCGCGTTCTGTAACTGCAATATGCTGTAGTGTAATAAAGTACTTAGGTCAGTGTTCTAGTCCCAGACTTGCCCATTGTGTGGGCGTTTGTCTCTGTCTGCCTGAGGACTGAATAATGCTTTTAGACTGTTCACACTCCATACAATTCCTATACCCACCTTTGACAAGGCTGATGATGTCACCCACCTACAAATACACCTCTGGGAGTGCTGTATCCCAGTAATCTCGGTAGTGCATTTTGTAACTGCGTAATCTGTAGTGTAATAAAGTAGTTAGGTCAGTGTTCTAATCCCAGACTTGCCATGTTTGTGTGTGTTTGTCCCCATCTGCCTGCGGATTGAATAATGCTTTTAGACTGCTCACACTCCATACAATTCCTATACCGACCGTTGGCAAGGCTGAAGATGTCACCCACCTAGAAATACACCTCTGGGAGTGTTGTGACCCAGTAATCTCGGTAGCACGTTCTGTAACTGTGTAATGCTTTAGTGTGATAAAGTAGTTAGGTTAGTGTTCTAATCACAGACTTGCCAAGTGTGTGTGTTTGTCCCCATCTGCCTGAGGACTGAATAATGTTTTTAGACTGCTCACACTCTATACAATTCCTATACCCACCTTTGGCAAGTCTGATGATGTCCCCCACCTACAAATACACCTCTGAGAGTGCTGTGTCCCAGTAATTTCAGTAGTGTTGTAGTGTAATAAATTAGTTAGGTCGGTGTTCTAATCCCAAATTTGCCAAGTGTGTATGTGTGTGTGTGTGTGTGTGTGTGTGTGTGTGTGTGTGTGTGTGTGTGTGTGTGTGTGTGTTTATCCCCGTCTGCCTGAGGACTGAATAATGCTTTTAGACTGCTCACACTCCATACAATTCCTATACCCACCTTTGGCAAAGCTGATGATGTCACCCACCTACAAATACACCTCTGGGAGTTACAAATACACCTCTGAGAGTGCTGTGTCCCAGAAATCTTGGTAGCACGTTCTGTAACTGTGTAATGCTGTAGTGTAATAAAGTAGTTAGGTCAGTGTTATAATCCCCGACTTGCCAAGTGTGTGTGCGTGTGTTAGTGTGTGTGTGTGTTTGCCACATCTGCCTGAGGACTGAATAATGCTTTTAGACTGCTCACACTCCATACCATTCCTATACCCATCTTTGGCAAGGCTGATGATGTCATCCACCTAGAAATACACCTCTGGGAGAACTGTAACCCAGTAACCTGGGTAGCATGTTCTGTAACTGCGTAATGCTGTAGTGTGCTAAAGTACTTAGGTTGGTGTTCTAATCCCAGAGGTGTGTGTGTGTGTGTGTGTGTGTGTGTGTGTGTGTAATACAAGTACAGTGCTTTGTAGAGTATGCACTCTGTGTACAAATCACATGACCACCTTTGTCAAGTCTGCTTTTGTCACCCACCTAGGTATACACCTGTAGACATGCTGCAACCCAGTATTCGCCGTAGCACGTGCCCTAAAAGCATATTGCTGCAGAATGATACGGTAGGTAGGGGTTTGTATACAGGACATGGCAAGTGTGTGTTTGTCTGTCAGAGCCTGTGCAGAGTGGCTGCAAGTGTCTTACCATTGGACATGTTGGGGAGCAGATTTTGTAGTTTTCCTATATGGTGTCCATCTTATGACACATTGGCCACCTCACGAGGAGGACAGCTGTCAGTCAGCCACAGGACTGTGTTGGCAAGCCATACCCCTACATCTGGCAAAAGGCCTGGTGAACAAAGTATGCAACCCTTCTAGTACCCGGTATATGTCCCGCACCCATGTGCCATGCACAAACAAACTTGCCTAGGATATACCGCTATGTTGCTAGTACCATGCACATTGATGACAGATAGTGGGCATGGTGTGAATGCAGTTGCCTGCAGAGGAAATGGCACCCTATACAGCAGTACAATAGGTACATATATGCGGACATTGTGCCTTCACTATGTTCCACACTGGATGCCTGCAACATATGTGGTGCTATCAAATGTGATCCACAGAGGCCATACAATGCTGTACACATGTGTCCTGTATGGACCTATGCCACTGACACCACAGAATACCTGTATCATACTATCAATGCAGGTGCAGGGTCGATCTTCTCGCTATAAGTAGGTTTCGCCACACCAGGCCAGTATTGGCACCTTAAGCATAATGACTCTCCAAGACAAAGCTTGGAAACACTACCAGAAAAACAAAACAATCACCACCCTTAACGAATACAAACTACTGCGTAACAAAGTTAAAAACCATATTTCTTCTGACCGCCAATCTTGTTCTCCCACACTACAAACTAACCACCCTAGAAAATTCTGGCAGAGTATCTCCTCTCTGCTTACTCCAGGAACAAAAGAAAACCCCCGCCCTGACCCAAATGCCATTGACCTAGACCTAGCTACCCAATTCAACTCTTTCTTTATTGACTCCATTGCCAAACTAACTTCCTCCTTCACCAACCATCCTAGTTCTACACCTCTACAGCCACCTACTTATTACTCCTCTAGTACCTCTTCTCACTAAACTACCCCTCCTCTAATACCTCTTCCCACTCAAATACCTCGTCCTCCATACCCCCTACCTTCTCCATACAGCCCATCCCAATCTCATAATAATCTCGACTATTAAAAAACTTCTACAAAAGATGAAACCAGGTTCAAATACCCCAGACCAAATTCCCTCTTACTTCTTAAAAATATCCGCAGATGCCATAGCCTTTCCCATTTGCATCCTAATTAACAGGTCAATTACAGAAGGCCTGGCACCACAACCCTGGAAAAAGGCCTTTATTATTCTACTTCACAAAGGTGGGAGCAATAATAATATCCCAAATTTTCACCCAATTGCCATCCTATCCCCCATTTCCAAACTGCTAAAAAATGCATCCACCTACAACTATTACCCTATCTCATAAATAACCAACTCCTAACCACCACACAACATGGTTTCAGGCCAGGCCACAGCACCATCACCACTCTCCTTACCTTCCTCGAAACTATCAACAAAGCCTGTGACTGTGGCCTTATTGTGTCCACCCTCTTACTAGACCTATCCAAAGCCTTTGACACCATCTCTTACAACCTTCTCCTCACCAAACTCTCTAAACTAAACCTTTCCTCTACCACTATCAAATGGTTTACCAGCTACCTATCTGATAGACAACAAGCTGTTAAATAGAAAAAATCTACCTCCCCATTCCTCAATACTCCCACTGGAGTACCCCAAGCTTCTATTCTTGGGCCCCTGCTATTTAAGATTTTCATAAATGACTTCTATCAGACCATCCTTGAAACTCATCTCATCCAATATGCCGACAACTCAACAATAATCTGTTCAGCCACTTCCATCCCCATTCTTACTAAACTAACCCAAAATGCCTTCTTCTTAACTGAGCAATGGATGATAGACAACCACCTAGCACTCATTGCCACAAAAACTAAACTAATGTTATTTACTCCTTTTAAAACCACCATCCTAGACAAAAATACCTTCATCATTACCAGTCAGAATAACACACCCCTTGAAATAGTATCTAATACAAAACTGTTAGGTGTCCTAATCGATGACCAACTCAAGTTCAACCCTCACTTACAAGCAATTATCAAGAAAACACACAAGAAACTTGGCATGCTCTATCGCCACAATCGGTACATCTCTGCCCCACCAAACTAACAGTCGCTACAACATACCTTATCCCATCTCTCCTATATGGAGCCCCACTCCTCACCAACCTACAATCCTCGGTAAAAGCTAAACTATCCTCCTGTTACTATAAAATTTCAAAATTTGCAACAGGCTACAGATCTCTAATACATCACTGCACTGCCCTTCACAAACTCAACTGGCTAGAACTACCTAACTACCTCACCTATATTCAACTCATTCAAGCCCATAAACTCATCATTAACCCCTCTCTCTGCCCCTCCCTGGCCTCCACCTTTAAGATCCACCAGCCCAATAGATCCCTAAGATCAAACTCCCAAAATCTCATTGAGCTACACAAACCCACCTGTCCTCCAGGCAAAAATCTTCTGTCCTTCTCCATAGCCTGCCTGTGGAATTCTCTTCCTCCACTAATCTGCACAACTAGCAGCCTATCTGTCTTCAAAACCTTACTTCACTCCCATCTAGCTTCCAAATGGAAATGCTTCTGTACCCATCCTGCATGAAATTCCTAACCCAAGCTAATCCCCTACATCCAGCAGACCTGCAAACATCCTACTATTATTACTTAACAGCAATAAGCACCTATTGTGCTCATACACCTGTATATATACAAAATTATATAACACTGAAAAAAGCATCCAAACATCCTACTATTATTGCTTTACTCCAATAAGCATCTACTATATCCATGCACTTGCATATAAATATAATTGCACAACACTGTAATAAGCACCTATTGCAACCAACAGACTTTGTATCTAAATGAAAATTTTTAATCACAGTATTTTCTTCTTCATGTATGCATGTTTTTTGTATTTTTCCCATTTTTGGGTATTACTACATTATCTATTGTTATAATTGCTTTGTAATTAACTTCTAATTGTTTTTGATTCATGTACTGGAGCTTTTCTCCCCAGGACTCCATTGAAAATGGGCTCCTAGAGGCCCAGTGAACCATCCTGACAACAAACTGCAAATAAATAAATAAATAAAATAAATAAATATTGGCATATCGGGGGATAACAGGCTGTGTACACAACATGTGCCTGCCAAACCAGGTACACCTGTACATATCACTGTACAGTATTGTGGGGCATGCACATCCCAGGCAATGTCCATGTGAAGGACTATCAAACATAGACATGACATGCATTGCAAAGCTATGGCCATACACATTGGTAACCAGGATGTCAGGGCAGATCATGCAGTACCCATCTGTGTGGGACATTGCAGACACTACACCCCTGCACTGCACACCATTGTCTGGTGATGTGATGCCAAGGATTACCCCTCACTCAGCCTTGTACAGCCATCTTGCACAGCCAACCACTACACACCCATGAAGCAATACATACATGCATGCCAGTACTGGCACCTTGTGTCTGCGTGTGGGTTATGATGCTCCTAACCACAGTCACTCCCAGTATAACCCTCGTTGGCATAACAACAGATGTCAAACACTTTCACATGACCTAGCCCATAAAAACTCCAGATATCCCCTGTGGTGCATGTAATCCTGTGCATTGCTGCAGTGTGGCAAACTGAGTAGTTAGGTTGTGTATTTGTGGCGCTGGCAAAGAGTGTCAATGCATGTCCATTAGAGAGAGTGGTTGTGGTGACACTGGCATCTGTTTACATGGCCAGCCATGTGTGCCACACCTAATGTATGTCTACTATATCTTTGTTGCAGATGTCACTTACCTACACACATAGATTTTCTTACAGCACAGCAACATGTCACCTTTGTGGCACATGTAGTAATGTCATGCACATGTGATAGTAATGAGTAGTCAGTCAGGGGTTTGACCCCTGTACTGTTAGGCATGTGGCAGACGATGCTTATGGTTAAGTCTCCAAGCCCTTCTCTGATGTACTTTGCCTGTCCCACCCACACATTGTCTGGTGGATGTGAAGGAGCACACCTGCTCAGCAGCAGCATGTGTATTGTAAGTGATGGACATGGTCAGGTGCTGGCCTCTGCACCTATTGCAGTCCTCCTCTAGCTGATTGCATGTGGAACAGCTGTGATTGTGTTCCCATAGCCATCTGCAGGATAAACACAGTACACTATCTAGGGAACACATGTTGGTATTTGGCCATGACAGTCATTGTGAGTGGTACCTGGATGCGTTGTTCTGACACGGCATCACAGATGATATCTGGATGTACCTCAAACATTATACACAGTGGGAAATAGCCTAAAGATGGGAGGGTGATGTGCCACACATGACTACAGCATGTAAGTGTAGCTATGCTGCATTGAGACTACTGCCTGTTTAACATGTATGTGGTAATGGCTATTCTGCATGTTTTAATACAGACATGACAGTACTCTGTTCATGAGGGACCTCAATCTGTAGGGCCATCTGTGTACTGGTCAGTGTGTGCAACCATTTGTTTCCTGTGTTACACACTGAACACACATCTGTTCACAGCAGAAGCATAGTGTGAAGATTACAGACAGTACATGATGATAGGGATCTGTTACTGCCATCGCATCCCTGACTGGACATGTGTCACATGAAACAGTGGTATGACAGACACTGTCTGGGGTTTCAAGTGACAAGCCAATAATGGGCAACTGTTCATAGCTGCGGTCACACATCTACTACACATTGTACAGATGGCATGCAGTATATATGCATGAGTTGTGCTCCTTCTGCAAATGTATACCATCTGTTGTGTTGGATATATGGTGATATCTATGCTGTTGTAGGTAATCCTTTATGCTGGTGCCTATCACTAAGCCATATGTGGGTTTAAACTGCAACACCATAGGCTGAATGGGTTGAGAGGTCCCGGCAAAACCTCCTGTCCCACTTCAGCTGACCATGGCACCAGGCACTGGCACATCTGGGGCCCAGCCTTGGACATCAACCTCTGTTGGCTCTGCACCACCTTCTGGTGGTACCACCACTGAGGTTGGGGCATGTCCTCCCTGGGAGCAGGACCAGACAGGTGCATGTCTGCTGTTGTGTGGTCCTGGACATGTTGTGTTGGGGGCTCACTAAGGGGTTCTGAAGCCAGATACGCAAGCTCAAGGGCGGAGTCACATTTACAGGGTGATGCTTTTCCTACTGGACAGCCCCCAGCACTGCCTCCTTTGTAGCTGTTTAGGTGCAGTGGCGGCTGCCCATGACTGGGGACCTCCATCCCACTGTTCCCATGGCCTTGTGAATGCTGAACACCCATTTCTGTCCGAGGTGTATCCCCCCACATGTGTCATATACCAACCCTGTATGCTGTCATGTCTGTGATCCTACCCTACTTATCCTACACGGCCATACCTACACTCCTTCCCCTACATTCGACCCTCACCTGTGGAAACATAAGGCCAATCTGCTCCTAGGACAACATCTGCCCTATACGTAGCAGTCCATTTCACACACGTGCCCACTGGACACATGTAACCCTTGTAATATGCATCACAATATACTCCTGTTATCCTCACCCCTGTCCCTCAGGCGCATGATTCTGGTATGTACATCACTCATAAATGGTCCAGGTACATGCGATGAGGACAACCCCACTGTACACACAGCACTACTGGTCCATATGTGGTTACCCCATTTAGTGTTATCATGATGATGATGTTGCACACAGCACCTTGCAAGAGTACTGTTCACACATAATGATTGAACAGGTACTGTTTTGTTAATGTACATTACATGCACAGAGTGATGTATATGGCCAATGTACAACTATTTGCGTATATGACTGACACATGTCTGTCTGAGGGAGTCTTGAGATCACATAGAACAACACCACTACATAATACAGGCGTCGCTGGTGTTTCCCGTTTCATTCATTTGTAATGCTTTGTTGCCACATGGCATGTTCCTGATATATCTCTATATATGTATGTACCTATATGCTGGACATAAACACTCACATATACATCTATATAATGGGATACATTCCTATACTGTTGAATGGCTGCACTGTATGATATGTTTGTGGTACTGTCCGTTGTCTGTATATCTGCCATGGCGTATTGGTAATTCACATTAGCTGTGTGTGCAGCCTCCTGTTCTGAGCCTTGCAAAGGATGTTTATTTGGTTGCAGGCAGAACAAGGCCGTTGGATACGGAGGGGGTAAGGCACATTAAAGCAGTTGGGAGTGGGTGTGCATGGGTTTGCGTGGTATTAAGCACTGCTGACCTCTGGTTACAGCTTCTTACACTCGGTTAACCTCTACATTGCTTTACCAGTGCAATACTCACATACTGGTAGCCAAACAGGCTTACACCCGCTTGATCCCGCACTTGCAAATGCACTGACACTGGTGCTTGCATCTTGACAGTCACACCCCTGGGTGGGAGCAAGAACCAGAATATTACCTTGTGATGCCTATCACATAAGACTACATGACTACAGTATTGAGAATGGCTGCCCATTAGGCGACGTCATGGCGTTCGACTGTACGGAATTGGCGGCATGTCCAGTGAAGTAATCATATTTATGTGTTCCTCATACAACCTGCTCCCATCTGGCTGATACATGGGAACTGAGACTCTTTAATACAGACAAGTAATTAGGTTTTTGGAGCCACATCCGTCGGCCGAGTCATGCTACCTCATACCTATTATAGGTTTGCCAGCTTTTCAATTGGCCAAGGTGGGACTTTAGGGTTAACACCTGTCCCACTTTGTGAGGGACAGGTCCCTCTTTAGGTAGTTGTGCCCTGCGAAAATAATCAAGACATAGCAAATGTCCTGGGATTACTGGACAAAGTTATATCCTATGTTTCTTTAATAGTTGCATAAAAGTGTTATTTTATATATGAAATAATGTAAAAACATACCCAATGGATATTACACTTGTAAAATAAAAATACAACGACCATCCAAGTATTCCGAAACATTTTAATCCACACACTAAGCGCTTTCACCATCAACACATGGCATCGTCAGAGTGAATGGAATCAAATTGTTCCCTTCCTTTTATACATAATATTAAAACAAAGCTCTAATTGGCCAACACTATAATTACCTTGTTCTTAAAGAAGCATATGTCAAACTGTATCATACAGCTTGTGTACTTATACAAACTGTCTTTGTGAAACATATAAATTTGTACAATATTCCTGCTAATGAAAAATATGTATGTATATGCATAACATATAATAAACATTTTAAAACACTTTAAAAATTACATTTTTTTAAAAATTGTATGCCAACAGCATACATTTTTTACCCTTTTATATATTGTTTGCCCTTTGTTTCAGTATTGGTTTTAGGGAGATGTGTTTGTTTAAACCAGGTGGCATAAAAGCTTTTAACAAAATCTGCCATTTATACTCCAAAAGTTCCACCTTTAATTTCTCATATATGTTATGTGAAGTAGCATAAGCAATTCAAATGTTACTAGAATAAGCTTTTATTTGTGAAAATAAGTAAAATTCTGTACTATGCACGGCTGTAGGTATGATTTGTCCTGGAAAATCTGACATTTCTACAGAACATTTCCCACTTTGGGCATTTGAAAAGGTGGCAACCCTATAGGACCTTTATGTAGAGGCGTCAGATGTTGCAGGGCAAAACATACCCACAGCCAGTACAAAGGAGAGTACTTCACTGTTTTGCCTAAATTAAAGGTTATTCTTGTAGCATTATAGTTGCTTATACTGTTTCTTATAACATTTAGGTGTTTCAGATACAAAATAATTGTTTTATGCAACTACTACAGACAATATAGGAAATCTTTGTCCTAAACTACAGGACATTTGCCATAATTACAATTATTTCGCAGGACACAACTGCCCAAAGGGGAGTGTCCCTCACAAAGGTGGACAGGTTTTAACCCCAACCCTATTATTCTATCATCTTTCTAAGGTAGTCGGCAGAATATGCACTGTCTCTCACTAGCAGACCTCTCATATGAATGGGGAAGACTGAACACTGAATCAGGGACACTGCATAACAACCTCACGAATACATTAAGTTTGGCGCTATTAACCTGACACATTGACAGACCCAGAGCATATGTATTCATACACATTGTCTGAGGTACATGCTGTTTATGACTCTTACATGTTGTCATTATGTACGTGTATTCCGCCACCTTTCCTCCTAATATCACTAGTTCCAGGAGGGTTTAGTTGGGACAGAGTTAGATTCTGATTCGTAATCACGGTCGTCCCTGGTAATCAGGGACAGTTCAATGATATGGTCCCTATGTGTTCCCCCAATGGTTTACGGACTATCCAGTGGATGTGCTCTTAAGGTTTGTGAGGTATGGGTGTCTGCTATACCCACATCAGAATAATACTTACATCCACGGGGCAGTCCTAATATGGCTCTGCCAGCCAACACCTGCATGCCTAGGCCCATAATGGCATACCCATAGTTTCCCTACCTGCCACTCCTCTACAGCACTCATCCTTACTGTGGGCGCAGGTGGGGTATAAACACACCCCTACACAATGCCCACTCTCCCCGTGTTGGGAGACATGTCATACATTGTGTCAACCCATGTGTTATCAGACTTGCACAACCTACTGGTCCGTGTACATCTACAGCCTGGTCGCATCAATCATTACAGGGCCTGGCTCCAATCACAAAATTTTTGGTGTCCCACAAGGGACATCGCTGTCCATGTTTCAAGTGTAGATGTTGCAGATCTCTCCCACTGGTAGTTTCCTACCAGTGGTCTGGGAAGCAGTGGTGTATTTACCTTTATTGCGTGTCTGTATGTCTCACTGGCCTAGCTGGGGTGGTGGGGGGGTAGACGTTTGTTTACTGGACCTCCCACCAACATATGCCCGAACTGAACATATGTTACCCGTAACTGCTGTATCATATCCTAGGTATATACATGTGTATATTTACTGTAACATATATATATCTATTTACATTAATATATACAGATATATCTGCATATGTATGCATACATGTATATTCATATCTTGTTGTATATATATATATATATATATATATATATATATATATATATATATATATATATATATATATTTGTAAATATATATATATATATATTTGTAAATATATATACATATATATATATATATATATATATATATATATATATATGTGATCTAACAACATATGGGTCTATGGTTGTCTGCATATGTATAGATTCATATGTAGGTATGTATCTGTATTCTTTCTCTGTATGTATACATTCGTACTAAGGTGAGGGAGAAGCATATCTCTATCTCACTATGGGTACATATACACACACATAGCTCTACTTATATACGTCTACATCTGGTTATTCTGTTCCAGGCCATTTAGATTACACTTTGCTTTAGTGAGTCTCGTGGTGGGTGTGGCTGCTCATTGGGCGACGCCTCTGCCCAATGAACACATTCACTTGCATCCCTAGGGCTGTCCATATTGGCCAACATCAGCCAACACCTGTACACATAGACCCATGAGTAGCTACCCATCATTCCCCACACTCGCCTTCTCGACAGCACCCATCCATACTCTGGGACCTGGTGGGTTCTAGACACACCACTACACGTTGCCCACTCTCCACTTCATGGGACCCATTCATCCCTTCTCTGGTTGATGGCCCATGGCACAGTCAACAAAACACATTGCGTACTCTGCATATCTCAGGTACCAATATGGTTGTGAGGACGACCCTAGCAGTTTTGATCTTCCACATGCTGTACTTCACGCACATAGGTACATGCAAATACTTATCTTTCATGACATGGTAGGTAGACCCTGGTAATACCTGTTCATCTTTGGGCCGTCCAGACAAGAATGACTTGGACCGTGAATGGGCAGATATTGAGCGAATGCTCTGATCATTGGTAGGGTTGCCACCTTTTCATATGACCAAAATGGGACATTTTCGGGACACACATCAGATTTTACAGGCCAACACATACTCACAGTCAGTACAAAGGATAGTACTTTAGTTTTATGCCTAAATGATAGCTTATTGTTGTAGCAGTTTAATTGCTTATTCTGTTTCGTTTAGTTGCTTATTCTGTTTCTTGTAACATTTAGGTATTTTACATACGGAAATAAGTATTGTATGTAACTATTACATAAAATATGGGACATAATTATGTCTTACAATCGCAGGACATTTAACATTTATAATGGTTTTGGTATGGACACAACTGCCCAGAGGGGGGCTGTCCCTCACAATGTGGGACAGGTGGTAATCCTAACCATTGGGCTAAGCTTAGCAAATGGCAGCGGCTCGCTAACACGCTGTGTTTCGCTTCCACTTAGTATAACAATCAACACTACAATGGAATACAGGCACAGGGTTTTAAAAGCCATTTGTTCAAGGGACAGGGACTCAATATTCAGCTACGTGCCTTTGTGTGTACTTTTTATTTTGGTGTTTGCAAAACTGTCTTGTATGCTTTGCATACATTTCAGTACCCATGGACACTGACAGGAGTGATTATTATTAGTGGCAGGCTGTACTAGTCAGCATTTTACGTTGCGCGTATGCAGCTGACATGTTCATGCCTCCGTGCAGTGCTTAGACACACCCCCTGCACTTGCGCACGTTTCCTATGCACGTGGACATTGCGGCAGCGCGCCTTCATTAATATGCATGTGGTGCTGCTGCGCCATCTCTGCACCACACGGTCAGTGCAAGGCTAATGCCGTCCTTCCGCCGAGCTTCATGAATCCCGGGGTATGTCTTTTAGAGAATAAATCAATGAAATGCAGTCTGTAATCCATTTACCTGGGGTAAGTTTAGAAACTGACTGATCCAGGTGATTTGAAGAAAAAGATATGAAAAGCTGATATCACTTTCTAAACTGCTTTATCCTGTTAAAATAAAAAATGTAGTTGTCTGTGTACATCAAGGAGAAGTATCATGTACTCTCCCTTGTTGGAAAAGTTTGGAAAAAAGACTGGTAAATTAATGGATTGGTTGATGTTATTTTCAGAAGCTAATTTAGGTGCAAATGAAGGGTGAGTCCATATTGAGACCCTGTCTTTATGGAAAACAATATAAGGGGGTTTTGCTGATAGAGCCTGGAGTTTAGAAATTCTTTTCCCTGAAGTTATAGCTACCAAGAAGACAGTTTTCCATGATAGGAATTTTGATTACATTTGTCTGATGATTCAAAAGGTTTCTGAATTAAACTCTGAAGAACCACTGTAAAGTCCCAAGTGGCGAAGGATCCTTTACTGGAGGTCTGAGAAGAAAAATGTCCTTAATAAAAGCTTTACACAGTCTGGAAGAAGCCAAGGAGAAAGATTTTTTTTTCCTGGATGGAAATTAGAGATTGTTGCCAACTGAAGTTTAGTTGTAGAAAAACTGGCCCCTTTATTAAAAAGGTCTGTATGAAAAAGAAGACAGCAGAAGTTGAGGCTGAAAGTGGATTAATGTTTTGGCAAGATACTCAAATAGAAAACACTTTCCATTTGCTCCTGTACACTTTATTGGTGGAAGTTTTTTGTGAAGCCAAAATAATACCATGAACTGGGGACAAGATCCTGGACCGTCTAATTATTACTGGAAATGGAGAGACCATGTCGTTAACTTGAAGGCTAGAAGGTTGGGATGTTGAATCTGCAATGGGTGAGATAAGAGGTCCTGATGAGGCTTCAGTGTCCATGGAGAATAATGAAGGTGAGACCATAGGAAGGGGAAACAAACTTGACGAGGCCAGAAAGGGGCAATGAAGATTTCTGAGCTCTTAAGCCTGCTTGCTTTCTGTAAGAATCTTGGAATCAGTGGAAGATGAGGATAAGCATAAAGGAGACCCAAGGGCCAAGCATGAAGCAGACACTCTCTCGTTGACACCCCGGAGGGGGGATCAGAGTGAAGTACTTGCTGTACTTGTTGTTGAGAAGGGAGGCAAGTAGGTTGCAGGAAGGTCGGCCCCAACACCTGAAGATCATATTTGCTACTGAATGATTGAGAGACCATTTGTGAGGCATCAGAATAGATCTGCTTAGTTTCTCTGCCAGCATGTTGGTTTTGCCTGGAATGTGTGTCACAGTTAAAAAGCAGTCTGAAGAGGTCACCCATTCCCAAACTCACTTGGCCTCTCTGCACACGGGGTGCAATTGGGTTCCTCCTTTGTCGATGTACCAGACTACTGACATGTTGTCTGTCTGAATTGCAAAAGTCCCCAGATGGAGAAATTCTTGAAATGCCTGCAATACTAAAAGGACTGCTGTCATCTCTAAGACATAGATATGTAATTTGGTCTCTCGGGGGGACCACATGCCCTTGGACTGTTCTTCCCCAGAAATCCCTCCCACCCCAGCTGGCAAGCATCCATGGTCCCTGTGGAAACTGGATTCAGAAGAGCAAAGGATCTGCTCAGAAAAAGATCATCGGACTGCATCCACCAATGAATGTGACATTTGCAGATCAGGGTGAGATGTATTTGAAAAGATAGGCACTGATGTAGAATGGACCACTGTACAGCTAAGGCACATTGGAGAATTTGCATGAAGATGCATGCTAATTGAAGCAGTACTATGGTATCTGACAATGTCCCCAGTGCCATAAGCACTAATTTTGCTGGTAGAGAAGGATGAGAGAGGATATCTAGATGCTAACGTCTCAAAAAAGTAATACACTAGAAAGGTAAAGATGACACTCAAGTCACAGTGTTTAAAAATGTTCTGATTAATTCCAGGATCTGAACTGGAGCTAGCTGTTATTTTAAGATTGATTGAAATGGACAAGGTGTTGCAAATCTGAAGCAAATAATCCCTGGCTTGTTGAAGTTGGTGCCTGGAGGAGGCAGTGGACAACCAATCATCTAGATATGGAAACACCTGAAATTATTTGATCCTCAAGTGAACTGCCAACTACTGCCATGCATTTAGTAAAAACCCTGGGGTCTGGGGTGAGTCCAAAGGCCAGATCTCTGAATTGCTAATGATTGGCTCCCAGCCAAAAGCAAAGATACCTTGTGGATCATCGGTCTATTTTTATATGATAGTATGCATCCTGAAGGTCTATAGAGACATCCAGTCATCCTTGTGCAGGAGGGGTAGGATGGACTGAACCATGACCATGTGGAACTTTGCCTTCTTCACATCCTGGTTCAAACTGCTTAGATCAAAGATGGGTCTGAGATCCCCTGTTTCTTTGGAACTAGAAAGAAGTGTAAGTGTAAGAATCTTGTCTTGTCAGGTGGGACAATCTGGATGACTCTTTTTTATAGCAGCTTTTGTATTGCTTGTCCTGCTTCCATCCTTTGACTAGGTGGAATGTTGAAAAGTTTCCTCCTTTGACAAGTAGGAAGAAGGGAAAAGAGTATGTAGTAACCTCTGGATATTATTCTTAGTACCCATAAATCCTTTGTGATATTTGTCCAGGAATCTAGCTGCAAAGAGAATCAACACCTCACTGCATCCACAGCTGAACAGTCGGGCAGCGATTCAGGAGCACTGATAGGGCCTGTCTGAAAAACAATTTCCAAAGCCCTGATTCTGTGGGGCTCCTCTGCCTCTAACGCAATGTCTTCCATTAACATCTCTTCCTCTGCCTCTGGAGGAATTATCCCCCATGAATCCTAGAAAGGCCTCTGAGATTTATAGAACCCCATCTTACAACCTCTCTGGTTTCTACATAAGGTCAGTCCTTTGATGAGTAGAAAATTTGATTCCTAGAGCAGACAGGGTTTTTTCATAATTTTTGCTGCATGTAAGCATATCTTTAACTGATGGCCCATACAAGGAAATGCCATCAAAAGGGGCCTTAATAAAAGACATCTCAAAGGGCTCTGCAAAGTCCCACTGTCTCATCCAGGTGTGCCTCCTTATGGTGATACCTGAACTGGCAGCTTGTGAGGTACCTTCAGCTGTATGACATATTAACCTCATTGACACATTTGAAATAGACAAAGGAGTGGCAAGCTGAGAGGAAGCCCTTTTGCAATTCTTAGCAGACATGGACTCAGCTAGACAGTTTTATAGTTTTTTAGTGAAATATATTTACCACCTAGCAAAATGTGCCAAATAATTAAGTGACCTCAGAGCAAAGGTAGCTGAGACACTCACTTTCCAAATCTATCCAACACTCTGGGCTCCCTGTTTCACCAGATAGACCAAAGAGCTCTGCTCTGTTAGCTCTTTTTTAGTGGCTGCCACCACCACCATAGCATCAACTGGGATTCCTTTGGTCTAGTGAGGGCAGTCTGAAGGAGGGGCCAAAAATTTGTCCGAGTGTTTGGGTATGGGCTCAACAGTGTCCAGCTCTTTCCATGACCAGTGGGAAAAAAGGTCAATAAGTTCATCCTCCGTGGGCATCACCCAAGACATATATGGTCCAGCACCAAAAGCCTCCAAGAACACTGATTCTTCAGGGGAAGGGGTTTGGGATGACCAGCAACCTTTCTGCTTACGAATTTCTAGAATATCTCCAAAGGAGATGTCATCAGGTGGTGATCTGGGAGATCCTTCTCCCTCATCAAAGTCAGTGTCTTCAGAGGGAGATTCTATTGGGGAGTGTATGTGTCTCCTTTTACATGTCCTCTTCAGAGAAACCTCTTCTGTGGGATATTCAGGGGGTGTTCCTCTAGTGGAACTGTCTGGAGATTAACTGGTCCTGGTTGTCCCTGTGGAGTAGGTCTGGTGGACTCAGAGCTAAGAACCAATAAGGGGTAGGGGATAGGATCTGAGACAAGAGAACAGTTCTCTGTAAATAGAGAACACTCTTTCTATCACCTTGAATGCTGAGGGACCAGAGGAAACCATTAAATTCATCCTCAGAGCTGAAGATTCCCAAGAAGACAGGTCAGGGTCACACCCAGATCCAGGACAGATCTGACAAAAATGGAGCCAGAACCAACCTCTTGGATCTGGCACTGACATCTTGGATCTCAGACACACTCTGATCTGATGGTATTGGAACAGAGCCAGTCAGGGAAATCATCAGATTGGAGGAAGGGACTATCATTGGATCCAACACTGGAACTATTGGATATTTCAGATCCTGGGACTCTGAAACCACAGAATGGATTGGAGAGGGAGAAACAATGGACTTCATAGTCACACTATTGAATCCAGTAGGGGATAGACCTGGAGGACCTTTCTGGATCTGAGCTCTGACAAATGTATGCATTAGCCTATCCACATTCGTCTCTGACAGATTTCTGGAAGACCTAGACGACATTATGGAAGTGGGGTGAAGAATGTTTTTTTGGAGTCTGAAATAACTGAATAGGCAGAGAAGTAGAAATAGATTTTACTGTGTACTCTGGGACACAGCTTATGCAAGCTCATCTGGTTCTCAGATCCAAGGACTTAGGATCTGTTGAAAAAGTGGACAGCAAGGGAGATATAACTATATGAGCTGACCCATTTGTATCAAAGGATGACTTTAGATCCAAGAGAAGGCCAAGAAGTTTAGGATCTGAGGAGAATAGAGCCAAGATTTTTCCGATATTTTCAGTCAACAATGAGGAAGCCCTTGGGGACTTCAGAAGACACCTGTTTCTAGATTACGAAGAAATGGATTTAGTGGATTTTGAGGAGGTTTGAGCCCCACAAGAAGCAGGAAGTAAACCTTTAAGAAATAGCTTACTATAACTGTTATATAAAGCTCTTAGATTAAATGTAGAGCACACTGAATAGGCTGTGTTATGATGGTCTGGTCCTCGACAATAAATGCACTTCTTGTAGGCATCTGAGTTTGGGATCTTATGTCCACAAGAAGTGCACTTCTTAAATCCAGTTCATTTCTCTGACATAGCTAAAAGAAGAATGATCCCTTAAACTAAGAAATGCAATAATAACAACAACTTTTTTTGAAAAGAAAGAGGAGCTATTAGGAAGAAGTTACCAAATAAAAATGGTAATTATTAACCTATAACAGCCTGGAAGAAGTGCAGAAGGAAAAGACAAAAATGCCAGCTATGGTATTTATGGGAATACCTGATAGGTAAAAGAAAGTACCAGTACCAGCAATAGTACAAAGGTTACTAAGATTTCATACAAGTCAAAGAAAGGAGAAAGAAATCCGTAACGCCAGTGACCACTAAGGAAAAACTAACAAAGTTTAAGAAAGAACTATATAATTTTTTTAACAATTAGCAATTAGAAGACAAAAAACTGCTTACTGTGCTCAAGAGCAGATATCTACGTCTAACCATGATCGTGGCAATTTGAGATTTGAGGCAATAGAGATGAAACAGAACATTATGGGTATGGGGAGGAGCTCAAGAGCCGGATCTGAAGTCTAATGTATGTGGCCTACCTGGATCCGAGGATCAGATACAAACCCATTGGTGAAAAGAATGAAAAGGGCGCCATCGGATTTAGCTGATGTTCACTCAGCTATACCAGCCTTTATTTCCGTTTGACAAGTTGACTTCTTAATGAGTTGAATATACCCTATAAATATATGTGTGTGTATATATATATATATATATATATATATATATATATATATATATAGAGAGAGAGAGAGAGAGATAAATTACACAGAGTGAATGTTTTATCATAAAAAGAAAAGAAAAAAGTACATTTTGTAGTGGTTGTAGCTCTGTATGTCTGTATATGTATAGATGCTGCAGTTAAAAAAGGGTAGAACATATCTTAAAAATGTCATAAAAAATAGTCCAGAAAAAAAACAGTTATTAAGAAATTGTGAACATCGCAGCAGGTAAAACATGAACAGACTGCATTTTTTTTTTTTTAAAGTTTGGTTTAAACATTTTCATCTCAAATCTTAGACCACTTCTCCCTGAAAATCATTTTATGCACCTCAGATTTAATATGAAATTTGAAAAATGGCATTTATAAAACAAGATGGACAATAACACACAACCATTATATAAAAGGGACCGTAGAATGACGACACATAAAAATTTATATCAAAATGTCATTTAGTCAAGAAGTTATAATCCTCTATAAGAGTCAGTCAGTTAAAATGGACAATGTACTTTTTTGACATTATTTTCAGCAAAGTTTCCTCATGCTGCCACAGTATAACATTTTTAGCTAAGGTTTTCCACATAGTATGCCAGCTTTGTGGCATAAAGGAAGGAAGCCCCAGTTATGACACAAGTGAAGTGAATTCTTCTTGTAGGTCATGTAAGCAGCCACTGCTTGCTCATTCATCCAGGGATGGGGGTCTTTGGATCACCAAATGGGTGATACACAGTAGAAGCACAATGAGTTCAGATAGTAGAAATCAGAGCAAGCCAAGCTCTTGCTACTATACAGCATTTGAACTAAGTAGCAAAGAGTAATTTAATAAATAAGAAAAAAAATTGCAGTATACCATCTATGGAATTCCACCACTTAAATTATGGCACTGAGTTATTGAAACTCATGTCTAGAATGATATTTGAAAAAGAAAATGAATGCAAACTAGCACTCACAAATGAAACCATGCAGTGTCACTAAAAATATGCACATGTTCATTAAATAGCTACTCTAAAAATTCCAAGTAGCTGAAAACTTATAACTGTACAGCAATCATTTAGCTAATGTAGACAACACTATTTATGTCAATATTATATTCAAGTACCCATAGCTCTGTATACATTTAGCATTTGGAGAATATGTATTTCACATATCATCTATGTATCACTACCACTACCACTAGACCTATAGTACTGTATCTGTGCAACTGTGTATCTAAAATGCCTCATATCTGAGTGAATGATGCCCCTTGTTATTTATAGTGCATGCCCACCTCTCAATTATTTGTTGAACATAGGAGTGATAAAGTAGAAAAAATACTGGCAGCTATACTCCAATGGCTTACAGATTGGCATACTCCTAATGGTACTGCAATAAAAGTCATAATAATGTTCCTCATGTTTTCAAAAGAAGCAAGCACAAACTTTAATATATGAGAATGGCAATTAAGAATTCTAAAAAATATATAAGAGTGGGAGAGGAAAACACTTTTTTCTCAAATTTATCAAAAGCTCCTTATTAAAAGATGAAGTATTAACATTTACTAAATGTTTAGCTGCAGAAGGAGTTGCCAAGAAAATCACTGCAGGGTTAGATCTGGGATAAGGATATAAGAATTTGTAAGATGAAAGAACTTTATACAATCATTCCGCCTTCTCAGAGGCTGCAGGCCAGCTTTAACAGGCTTTTTGCAGGCTGTAAAAAACATTGCCCAAAGCTGGAAGAACATGAGGAAAAGGAATAGTCTATGGAAATTCCACTTGTAATAAAATAGTATTTTTTTAAAGAATCTGGAATGTCCTTATGTTTCCACTGAAAGAATTTGTTCACCTGAGATATGGTTTCAAGAAAAGAAAAATCTTTGAATGAAAAATGAAAAGAAATGCTATTCTCAGAATCTGTTGCCTGAGGCGAAAAAAAAACCAGAAGTAGTTCATTCTCATTCAATTCCCTGTCCCTCACACTGGTAACCTTCAGAAAGTGAAAAATGTTTTTTTCTCTCACCAGTATATCCAGAATAAGAACCCAAACTAAGCCCTGGCTAAGCCCAGTAAGTTTTTGCTGGCTAATGTACCAGAGACAGTAGAAGATACACATTTTATTTCTACTTCTTTTTGATAGGAATCTCTATAGAAGCAAACCATCTCGATCAGGGACATCACCATGGGCACAGTCATTCCAGTCCAGTTAGGTAGAGAAACCTACTCAGTTCTTCCCTCAGAGACTTAAAAGAGTGATTCTCCCATGACTGACAAGGAATCATTACAGCCACAGTGGGTTTTTCTAGTCTCCAGTCTATGGTGGCTGAAGGAAATGCACCAGTGAAAACCAATAAAGAACATTAGTGATTTGAGGAAACAGAAATGGCACCTGCAATGTTAGTTATTTGTTGCTGAGGCAATGTACTCGCCTGCTTAAGAAGCAAAGTCTGTGTGGAAATGTTCTACTTTTCATGGCCCAAGGAAGAAAGAACCAAGGAGCCAATTAGTTGTTCTGTGGTAAAGCAGACTGATACCCAAGTAACAATAACAGCAAGTCAGTACCTGGAAAGTATGAAAATGTAGTGTATTCAAAAGAGAAAACACAATGTGAAGCACAACACACACTTCACCTACACACTACAAGCAACTGATAAAGTATTTTTTTTTCAATAAAATTTAGAGTTAACCTCATAAAAGAAATTTACAGTAAAACTAATAAAATAATCACAATTTCTAACTGACAGAAATGTCATATGACAGTCAAAAATAGTTCATTTCTAGCAAATAAATAGTTCTTATCTGGAATGTACTGTTTCTGTCATAAAATTAATTGTATTTTTTTCTTCCTGAAGAGAACTTATCTTCCTGGCAATGAAGAAATGCTAGCTGAACACTGATTCCAAAATCCATCAGGCGGAGCACTCTTTGGTGGCAGGAAAACTTTATAGGTCTCGGCACCCTGACTGCTTCCTTCACTTCTCAAGTTGTCAATTATCTGGATGTGTGGGAGTTGCCCCTAAGCTTTGCTAGATGTCCATTAGTTTACTAAAGCATTGATCTAACTATGAACATTACAGTTTTGTCTTCTGCAACGACACCACTCGAGTAAACAGGAACACAGATCTAGATACCTGTAGTTCTGTAGACCTCCTTCTGACAATAAACAGATAGAATGAGCTCTTTGTGATAGTTGGAAAAGTAAGAGTATATGACCAGCATAATCCCAAGCATTAGCCAAAATCTGACTGGGTTACTTCAATGGTGGATAAAGTGTACCTTTGGTCCTAGACATTTTTCAAATCACCCCACCCTAACACACATACACACACACACACACACACACACACACACACACACACACACACACACACACACACACACACACACACACACACTGTTTTGTTTATGGACTAAGCATAAATGTGTTCGTTCTTTGGAGTGTTGACTTACCTTTCAGTTTTAAATTATATTTATCATTTAGGAAAACAAAATTTGTTTGTTCAATTTACATTTAATTAGTCTTGAATATTTTTCTAATTAAAGCTTAAAAAAGTTTACTGAGTGATAATAACAACATGATTCCTTTAGAAGATTTCAGCTATTAAAAATAACACTCTATATGCTACCATTGTAATCTGCCAATGCCTGTACCTATCAATTAAAGACAAGTGCATGTCTGAAAATCCCAAATGTACTAAAATGATCACACTAAAGTATTCCAGTTTGGTTTACATAAATGCACATTAGTTTTGCAAAGCCAAGCCAACAACTTTTTTTTTTTTTTTTATTTGATCATGACAACAGATTAAGCCAATCTCATCAGTGACAGCACCAGTAACTAGCAATTACAGTCCATGATTGACTGTGTATACATCAGATATCTGATTGTCTTAAAATAAAAGACATTCCCCAGGATTCACAAAAGCTTGCACTGAGTGCAAGATTGGTGCAGGAGCCTACGCAGGCAATATGTCTGCCATGCAACCCAGGAACAGCCTGCAGGGACATGCACGAGTGATCGTGCACTAATCCTGCATGGACTAAGCCCTGGTATGCAGATCACCCCATTTGCAGGTGAAATCCATGCAAATGAGGTGATTTTACAATCCAAGAAGCTTGCAACAGACATGTAAGACTAATGCTATCTGCAGAAATGTACTCGGTTATAACTGAGTACATTCCTGCTAAATCCAAAACGGAGCTGACAGCTTCAAATAAAGGCTGCATATCATTGAGGAAGCATGTCAATAGCCAAGTATAAGGCCATTGGCATTGCAAACAATACAAAAAAATAAAAAAAAAATCAACTTTTATTTTTTTTTCACCTATCTCGGCTGTTTAAGCATAGGGCAGCAACGTGCAAATGGGATCAGGGGGAAATTAAGAAAATAAACCTAAAATAAGCATTCTAACTAAAATCAGTATTCTGCCATGCAAGTCAATGGCAGGCAGAAGACAACCTGGTCAGTGAGTAGTGGTTGCTAAGGGGGGAGGCTCAGTGTGAGATATGTAACTATGCATTAGCAGGCAATCCTATGCAAATGAGGGGAAGGATAGTGAATCCCAGTTTTCCCCAGCATGTGAGGCTGGTCCCAACAGTGCTGGGTGCAAGACTAGGAGATAGGTGACATCATGGGTGTGTGTGTGTCAGGAATCCTGTAAGCAGATTGGAGGCCTGTGGTTCGGGTTTGCTCCTAGCTTAGCACAGCTAGGCCAGGGGTGTGTCTAAACCTGCCTAGCACTCTTTACAAAGAGTAAGTGGGTGTAAGTGCCACGCACTGGGTTTTACAGGAAGAACAAAGAAGTTAAACCAGAAAATAGCAGCAGTGTGCACATATGAGCACTATGTTTGCGCGGTGCACAAACGGGCTTAAACAGGTAGGCAATGGGAAGGGAAATCAGCAGTAGGAAGGTAATCAAGGAGAACTAGCTTAGCTGTCAGGTGAAATGTATCAGAAGCAGCCAATTACACAGGCAGCAGACCAGCCCAGCCCAGCACACCACTATAAACTATGCAGACACCTTCCCCCTTGTTTTTTCCCAAAAACTCTGCACCACTGATGTATACAAATGGGGAAATTTTGCAAAATGAAAGCAAGAGAAGAAATGTTAGCAGCTGCTTTTGCTATCATAAACCAGCATGTGCAAGAGGCTGAGGGTGGTGAGGATGACAATGCTGATGACTAACACACAGTGAGGAGGAGGAGAAGAGTGTACAGACCTGGGGAAACCTACCAGGGGCTACATAAGCTGGAGATAGTGGAGCACTATAGGGTAGACAGGGACCTCCTACAGCATATCGTTGAGCTGTGCCAGCCATACCTCAGACACAGAATCAACAGAGGGGAACCCATCCCAATGGAAACCAAGGTATGTGTAGGCTTAAAAATACTAGCCACAGATACCTTCCAAAGGCCTACTGGGGATATCATGGGGATCTCACAGGCATCAGCATCCAGGGTACTCCACCAGTTCCTGGATGCCATGTCAGCACATGCCAGTAAGCACATATAATTCCTTAACACCCATGAGGCGTTGGCCAACAATATGCGTCTCTTCCAACAAATAGCAGAATACCCTGAAGTAGTGAGTGCTACAGACTGCACGCACATACACATAAAAGCACCACCCCATGAGCATAGCAGGGTCCACATAAACCGCAAGGGCTTCCCCTCTATCAACTGCCAGGTTATGTGTGATGTCCAGGGCATTATAATGAATATGTGTGCTGGAAGCCCTGGGAGCTATCACGATTCCCACATCTGGCATCTGACACAGCTGTACCAGAGATTTGCCAGGGGGGACATCCCATGCGGCCACATAGTACGGGATGCTGGGTATGCACTGGAGCTGTGGCTGATGACACCCATAAGAAATGCACACACACCCGAACAAGAGCTCCATAATGAGGCACACGCACAAACAAGAATCTTAATGGAGCATGTGTTTGGGATGCTCAACTCACGGTTCCGGTGCCTGGACACATTCAGTGGAGCCTTGCAGTACTCTCCAGCTACATGTACCCAAATTTCCATGGTATGTGCCATGCTACACAACATGGTCCTGTGGATGCAGCTGCAGCAGGAACAGCACGGGGCAGGGCCACACAGCCCACTACCACTGCCAAGGCCAGCACAGGCACAGACTGACTCGGAAGAGGAACAACCTTTGCCTTCCCCTGTAGGCAGAAGGAGGTATGTAAAGTATGCCTTGGCTTTGGCAAAGAGGCAATGCATAGCACACACACTGACACAGCAGGAACCAAGGGAATGGAAACTCTCTCTTACTAGCACATACAGTAAAAGGGATGCCAAAAATGACACTACCTGTGCTTTACCCTGTATAGGTAGTGTACTATGTACATCTGACATAGACAGCCCTCCAGCACCATCCTCAATACTGACACAGCTGCAAGTTAAGTCACCCTTCCTATCAATCACTGAATGCAATAGTATGGTCTGCTAGTTATATCAATTGTATGGATGTGAACATGCAAGGAAGGGAACTGAGTGGCTGAATGGGATGGCATCAGATAGTGGACAGTTGTATGGGCACCATGCAACCATAACAAATACTGGTGTCAACAAAGCAGGCAGTAACAGACAAGGTGAAAAAATCCACTGAAGGACATGTACTGGCCCAAATGTGTGTCCATAGGGCACATGCATGCATGTCATGGAGGTTCACATACCCAGCAACAGTCCCACCCAGCCAGCAGAACAGGTGTAGATGAATACAAGAAAAGGCTGTGCTAAGGTCCTCAAGGTATGGCAATGGAGATTAACTCCCCTCCTGACCTACACTGAGTATAACAGGTCAGGAAGTGGGATGTCATTCATGAAGGGTAGGAAGTCTGAAATGCAATGTAGGTCAATAAAACCTAAAAACTGCACTACAATGATATGCCTGTAGTCTGCATTATAGGTCAGAATACAGATTTAAAAGGAAGCCAACAGACTACCAGAAATACTTGTGTAGTCAAAGCAAATGTCCACAGTTGGCAGGTGTGCCCCCCCCCAAACCCTATGTAGAAATGTATTAGCATCCATGTGTTGGAGTAATAACAGTGAGCACAGAGTACCTTGCCTGCCAAAGTAGAAGGATGGATTGCTTCATGTGTACAATATGCAGAGCTCTGAGTGTCAGGTTGATGTGTGGAAGCCAACAGAGTATCTAACATATCAGGTGGTTGTAGGACACGTCCACAGTTGTGATGTGTGCCCCCACCAACCCTATGTAGAAATGTATTACCAGCCATGTGTGGAAGTAATAACAGTGAGCACCGAGTACCTGCGATGGTCAAATCAGCAAGATGGATAGTCGCATGTCTACAATAGGCAGAGCTCTGTGTGTGAGGTAGTTCTGAGTGGTATGCTGTGTGAAAGTGTTCAGCAAATAGCCATGGGTGGTGTGTCCTGGTGCCCAATAGTCAGTATTGCTGGTGACTGAGCCAAGTCCATACAACAGCAATGCCAAACAGACTGGTATCCCAGCAAGGCATGTTGCAGCAGTAGACCATATGATTTGTACAGATGTCATAACTGTCACCATCTTGAAGATGGACATGGCAAGAGTGTTGGCCAAGACATACACACAGTACACAGGTGGAAGTACTGTAGAGAGCGACTTTAAAATTTCACAGTGAAATGGAGACTCCCACTGTTTGTATAAACAGGTTCACAGCACATCAGTTGGTTGTGTAGTATGGGGGACTAAGATGTACTGTGGGCAAACACTGGCAGACCACAAAATGCCGAGGCATGATGTATTGTGAAGCTGCTGGTGTCCACCCACTAGTGACCAGTAGGGGAAAGGGCCATGAATACCTGTGAGGTAGTTGCAAGTAGCTACCCTAGCACACATGCAGCCAGTCCAGCCCAACATCAGCCTCAGGTAACACACAGACCACCTCCCTGCTGCTGTGAATGAGCACAGTATGATCCCCACATTACTATGTGAATACTCACAGAATGCAGCATGCTGAAGAGATGTCTCATACAGGTGTGTCCATAGCTGTAAGATGCACCCTGCCAGCATCTACACCAATGGATAGATAAGGGCAGAAACAATTGCCATCACCACCCTGCACACCTATCCTTTCAACACAGAGGAATACATTGCCTTGCAGCCTGGGTCTGTACAACTGACAGAATGCACTGGCCTGCTACAGATAAACTGCATCAGTACCCAATGCCCCACTGTCCTCTGTCACAGGTCTGTGTCATGCCTGTACTGCCACTGTATGTTACCCCATGGACTCCCATATAATGACAAAACACAGTCCACAGAACACAAATGCAAGGACATGTTGACAAATCCCAGTAGTATGTCCAGCATGTTCCACTGCATGAACTGTGGACCAACCTGTACATACTGCTGGGATAGAGTGGCAACTATAGGCATACCTATCAGATACCATGTGCATAATGGTAGGAAGAGGACAGAGTAACGGGTGTGGGGGGGTAGCATCGCCACCATGGAGTGTGTGAGGGGTGAAACCCTGATGTGTGCACATACTTATCATGGCTGCAAACACTTGGATGGGTGGCCACAAACCTACTTGCAAACCAAATTGTGAAGGGTTAATGAACAGAATAATGAGCCCTGCCTCTGAATAACCTCAATGAGTCTGAATACATGGGAGGTATGGCCACAGCACAATATGGCCATCCTGTCATGGTGATAATTGTACAGGCACGGGACCCACAGCCACAACAGCACCAAGGTGCTTGACCATATACACAGACCCATCAGCAAGTGTCTGCAGTTTCCATGCCAGAATGACATGAGTGTGCAAGAATATGTAGGTTGCACACCACATTACTGGACAAAGCTGCATTCAACTTGTAATTCCCAGGAACCTACTGCCAGCAAAGATGTATACCTGTCAGTAGTTGATGACATAACACATCTGAGGTAAAACACCACATATCACTGAGTATCCCTGCCAACACCAAAACCATGTAGCAGAAGCACCACAGACACAATTAGCAACAATCTCACTAGCCTTTGCCCAATGTTGACCCACATTGTCAACCAATCGACAGATATCCTGCAGAAGCTACTAGGGGCACAAATACCTACACTGGAGTACAGCCTACCTGGAAAAGAGTCACACATGCAATACAGACACTCATACTGGTCATGTTCACACACTTAGAGAAGCGAAGGCCATGTCAGAAAACAAATTACAGAAGGGTCATACTGGGCATGCTCACACACACAGAGAAATGAAGGCCATGTCTGGTAACAACTGTGGACTTTACACAGCAGGCAGTCACAGATGTCTGTGCAAACACTCCACATTACACACCAGTCAAGCTCTGCACACACAAATGATGAGAATATGCACATATATCCAAGGACAGCACAATATAACAGCTCAGATATACACATAATAAATGTGGGAAGAGAGTGGCAGACAGCTCCCCTCTCATGAGGCCTGTCCCACACAGCACTCTCCCATTTTGCAAAAACATATGATGTGCAAATGTCCATCACTGTACACAACTGCCCCAGATAGCCTTCCAGTCAGTACACCTTTCATTGCCTTTCTTTGACAAGCCTGCTTATGTCATTCCCTGTGAAATACCCCTTTGGTGAAGAAGTATTCCAGTAATCTCTGTGGCATGTTCTTTAACTGCTTAATGCTCTAATGTGCTGTAGTAGTTAGGTAGGTGTTCTAATCCCAGTCATGGCAACTATGAGTGTATGTGTAGAGCCGAATGCTTTTGTGGACAGTCAGTACACCTGTCATTGCCCTTCTTTGACAAGCCTGCTGATGTCATTCCGTGTGAAATACACCTTTGGCGAAGCAAAACCCCAGGAATCTCTGTGGTATGTGCTGTAACTGTGCAATACTGTAGTGTGATAAACTAGTTAGGTAGTGGTTCTATACCCAGACATGGTAAGTGTGAATGTTTGTGTGTGTCCCTTTGTCAGTGTGGGGGCCAATGTTTCTGAGGCCATTCACAGGCATTACAACCTCCATTGCCCTACTTTGGCAAGCCTGCTGACATCATCGACTGTGAAATACACCTTTGTGGAAAGATATCCCAGTAACCTCTGTGACGTGTGCTATAACTGCGTAATGCTGTAGTGTGATAAACTAGTTAGGTAGGGGTTCTTTCCCAGACATGGTAAGTGTGTGTGTGTGTGTGTGTGTGTGTGTGTGTGTGTGTGTGTGTGTGTGTGTGTGTGTGTGTGTGTTTGTAATACATAAATGTGTGGAAGTGGCTGTGACTGTGGAACACTTGGATCCATTGAGGAGCCGGTTTTGTAATTTTCCTATATGGTGGCCATATTATATGTCACATGACCACCTTACAAGGATGAGAGATGTCAATCAGCGGAGGTGCTAGGGTGCCAATCCACACCCCTACATGTGATACAAGGGCTCGTGAGCAACCCTAGTATTGCACAGAGTACACTATGAACCTGTGTCTCATATACAAACACACTTGCCTAGACAGCTACCGCTATGTTGATAGTACCCTGCATACTGTTCACAGATAGCAAGCATGGTGTGATTGCAGTGGGCTACAGAGGGCATGGCACCCTGTCCATCAGTACAATAGGTTCATAAATAAAGACAGTGCACCTTCACTATGTTCCCCAATGGATGCCAACACCATCTGCGGTGCCATCACATGTGGTCCACAAAGGACTGTCCATGAGCACGCCCTGCCACAAAAGGTCAGGAGTGGCACATGTCACAATAAAAATCTGTGTACATAACATGGGCCTGGCAATCCAGGTACACTTCCACATGTCACTGTACATGAATATAGGGTGTGTGCACATCTCACACACCATCCATGTCATAGACTATGGAACACATACATGGCAAGCATTGCACAGCACTGGCCACACACAATACTAACCCAGGTGACAGGATGGTGAATACAATACCCACCTGTGTAGGACATTCCGACACTACACACCTGATCCACACTCCAGACCATTGTCATATGGCCTGATGCCAAGGTATACCCCCTCACCTAGCCTTGTACAGCCTCAACCGCTACACACCCTTGAAGCAATGCACACATGCATGTCAGTACTGGCACCCTGTGTCCCTGTGTGTGGTGTATGATGCTTCCAACCGCATTCACACCTGGTACAACTCCTATTGGCATACTGAAGCATTACAACTGATGTCAGACACCTTCATATGCCTTTTGCCCATAGTACAGCACAATAGCTCCTGTGGTGCATGTGATACCTGTGCAGTACTGTATTGTGGTAAAATAAGTAGGTAGGGAGTGTATTCCAGACCTTGGCAAGTGCTTCAATGTGTATGAGTCCCTTAAGGAGTGTGGCAGTGTTGCCGCTGACACTGGTCAATGTGGACAGGCACTTCTGCTACACCTACCGTATCTGTACAATATCACTGTTGCAGATGTCACTCACCAGCACATATATTTTTGGACAGCTCTCCAAGCTGTAAGCTATATGGTGCATGCAATAACCGCATGCACATGTGATAGTAATGCATTGTCAGTCAGGGGTTTGAATCCCTGTACTGGTATATGTGTCACACAAACATGCTTCAGTTTTACTCTCCCACACCTTCCCTGATGTACTTTGTCTCTGTCTGTCCCTCCCACACCCTCCGTGGTGGATGTGGATATGTACACCTGCTCTGCATTGGCAGCAGCGAGTGTTTTGTAAGTGTTGGTCATGATCAGCTGATGGCCTCTGCACCAATTGCAGTCCTCCTCTAGCTGATTTAATGTGACACAGCTGTGGTAACATTCCCATAGCCACTTGCATGGAAACAAACTACAATATCTAGGAACATCATGTTGGTGCAGGGCCCGTGAAAATCACTGTGAGTGGAACCTAGATCTGGTGTTTGGCAAACATCATCACAGATGGTTTTGGGATTTACCTCCAATAACATACACTGTGGAAAACAGTCAACAAACAGGAGGGTATGTGCTAGACATGACTGCAGAAGTGTTGCTGGTCTTAATTTAGAGTAATGTCGGTTTAACAGGGTGTGTGTGGTTATGGCTAGTCTGCCTGTTTTAAAATCTGTCATGACAGTGCGATCTTTGTGAGGAAACCCGCATCTGTAGAGTCATCTGGAGACTGGTTAGTGTGTTGTACCTTTTGTTCCTTGTGTTACTCACAGAACACCTATCTGAGAATGGCAGAAGCATAGTGTGAGGACTGCAATTAGTACATGGCGACAGCTATGAGAGTTATTGACTTCATATCCTAGACTGGACATACGTCACAAAACACAGTGGTATGACAGTATATGTCTGAGGTTACCACAGCACCATGCCAATATTGTGCCAGTGTTCATAGCACTACTCACACGTCTGTCACCCTTTGTACATATGTCATGCATGATATGTGCATGTGTTTCCCTTGCTCTGCAACTGTTCTAGATCTGGTGTCTTGTGGTAATGGGAGTATCTATGCATGCTGTTTTAATTATCCTAACTGCTGCTGACTATTACTGGCCCTTATCTGTTGTAAAATGGCAACATCATATGCCGATGTCAGTCAACCCACTTGTCCCACCTCAGCTGGCCATGGCACCAGGCAGCCTAGGACCTCCTCCTTCATTGTCCATGCATGACCGTTGGGTGGAACTGCTTCAGGTGATAGTGCTTGGCCTCCTCTGGGAGTGGGGATGACTGGAACCTGTCACCCGCCGTCAAGTCCAGCCATGGTGTGTAGGGAGTTCAGCAAAGAGTTTCAAGACCACCTATGCCAGCTTGAGAGCCATATGGTGCACTCAGAGAGTGAGTCTGCACCTCCTACTCAGCCCCCAGCACAGCCACTTTTGGGGCCATGAAGGTGCAGTGGTGACTGCCCATGGGTGGGGACCTCAGTCCCACTGTCTCCATTTGGGGGCTCAAGGGCTTGCAACTTCAAAACACCCCTCCCCATCCAAGATGTTCCCCCACATGTGTCATATATCACCCCTGTATGCTGTCTTGTCTGTCTTGTCTGACATCCTACCCAACCTATCCTCCCTAGGTATACCTACTCTCCTTCCCCAACATCCCACTC
Organism: Protopterus annectens; assembly: GCF_019279795.1. Classification (NCBI taxonomy): domain Eukaryota; kingdom Metazoa; phylum Chordata; order Ceratodontiformes; family Protopteridae; genus Protopterus; species Protopterus annectens. Next base: position 180,962,642 of record NC_056742.1, on the reverse strand, counting down.
ACACCTTCAAACAAGGGCAATCTGTTCCCAAATAATATCTTACCCCATACATAGCTGTCCATTACGAACACATGCCCACTGGGTACATGTAATGTGGTCTAATTGGCATCACAACATATTATTGTTGTCCTCACCCCTCTCTCACGGGTTTTAGTGTCCAAACCTACCTCCAACATCAGTGCACATGCACAGCTGTTGCTGTAGAAGAAATGGGCAGCTATGGACCTTCTCTACATCCTTCCTGTACATCCCTAGGTATTTTTCCTACTGTCTTTCCCTTTTAGAGCCCCTTTTTCACCACTGTCTTAACCTTTTTTTCTTTTCTTTAAAGGAAATTAGAGCAGGGGTAAGCAGGAGTAAGCACTTTTAAGTGTTAGGAAGTGGCTTTGCAAGATGGTAAGCACTGCATACATATCGTAAGCAATTTTGAGGCTAACCTGGTGTAACTGGATTTTACTGGCAGGTAGCATTGCTTACCATCAAGCAAACCTGCTTAAAAGTGCCTTAATCAAGCTGTATCAAACCGCCCTTGTTCTGTCCAGCAACAACATAAACAGCCTCTGCAAGGTTCAAACCCATGACCCTGCACACCATAGTCAATATGATTTACCAGTAAGCTATTACAAATATACAAAATGATGATGTTTTCACAAACATAGCATCCAGCAATACCATTCATCAGTATGGGAAATGTATTAATATATGTAGTTGTATGTGTGTGTGTCCATATATGTATAACTAAATAGATATATACCTCTCCCTCTCTATATTACATATATATATATATATATATATATATATATATATATATATATATATATATATATATATATATAGATGTATATATATATATATATATATATATATATATATATACACACACATATATATATATATATATATATATATATATATATATATATATATATATATATATATAGATATATATCTATATATACATATCTATGCATATCTACATATATGCATATACATATTGCATACATCCAACTCCCGCATGCCTACACCCATAATTTCATACCCATAGTTCCCTCACCCCACCCCCATGTGCCTCGTCCACAGCAGTCCTCCATTCTACAGGTTCCAGCTGAATCTAAGCACAACACTACACATCGCCCACTCTCCACTTCTTGGGACACATCACGTAAGTTGTCTCGACCCATGGATCTTCAGGCTTCATGAACATTTAGTCCGTGAACATACATACTCATCTTTGCTTACCTTTGAGGCATGGTATGTTACTCTGAAGACTCTTTTTACCAGAAGTTTTGGAGTCGACCTGCCAGGGACAAACATTCATTTGTTTCAAAATTAGACTTAGCAGGTTGACACTGTTTCTCCCACAGGTAGTTTCCTGGCAGTAGTCTGGAAAGCAGTGTTGTGCTACGCTTAGCGGTGCTTATTATTAGATTTGCATGTTATTTGCCTTTTGGCATTGAGTTCCCCTTCATTACATGTTATATATGTGTCGTGTATCCTTGAGTCATGTGTACATACACTGTATGGGGTCCTGGGATCTTCTACAATTCATTACGATAACACCTCACATCTGGACTTACTGCAGTACTCCAGTTCACATATGTATGTATGTTATGTAGTCAGTTATGGCATATATGACTGCATACTCATGCCTTTCACAGGTTCAGTTTGGTTATACTATGGTGAGGACATGTTTACTACTACCTCATTCTTCTGCACTTCTGTAATGGCTTGGTGGATAGCTACTGGGACTATGGTGTATAGGGTTCGTGACCTGCATAGCTGTTTATTTTGTTGCTGGGCTGACAAAAGCCCATTGGATACAGAGTGATTAAGGCACTTTAAAGCAGTTGTAAGGCCTTAAGCCCACTTACTAGTTTCTACATATGCTTACTTTTGCTTATTTGTGCTTACAGCTGCTTACTAATGCCTTATTCAGTCTGACACTGAGACTTCATATGTGCATTTCTTGCGGTACTCCATTTCATATATATATATAGGCTATTTATTGGGTTTTGCAACAAAACTATTGGTTAGAAAGTGCTTTGCCATGTACAATAGACTGTACTACACTGGGACTTGAACCGGGAATGTCTGCTCATTGAGAAGATGCTCTGCCCACTACACTATTGCTGTTCTGCTTCATTTGCATAGTTCTACCATAATGTCATACCCATGGTTCCTTCTCCCGGCCCCCGAGCTCCACGTACACAGCATCCATCCATTCTCCAGTTGCTAGCCCAGCCATACCACACCTCCAACCATTGCCTTCTCTGCACGTCTCAGTACTCCTCCAGTATACTGTCTCGACCCAAGCTTCTGCAGGCTCTTCATCCATTTAATCCATGTACGTATGAGCCTTGCTGTTATGGTACTCTGATACTGGTGCAGATATCGATGTTACTCTCAATTTATGGTTCGTCCCGCCAGGGAAGGACCTGTTGTATCAAGATTAGACCTAGCTGGTCTACACTGTTTCTCCCACTGGTAGTATCCTGCCAGGGGTTTGAGAAGCAGCAGTTTGCTCACACACCTGGCCAGCCTCAACTACCAGTTCCGCGGAACCAACTCCCCAGGTGTGAAATTCTGTGCATGAAGCACGCCCACACACCCCCATGGCGTACACCGCTTTTTATTATTCTCTTCAGTATTATGCAAGACTACTGTTCTCACAGTATGATTGGACAGGCACTGTTCTTTGATACACATAGACTGTTTGAAATACTGTGATTGAGCAATGTATACATTTGCTAGTATTAATGTACATACTTACATACATTTCCTATACTGTTGAATGACTGTGCTAGATGATATGTTTGTGATAACAGTAGCTTTATGCGTATCTGCCATGGCTTAGTGGTAACTCACTTTACTATAGTGTACAGGGTTGGGGGGTTGCAACCTGGGAGTGCTGATTATTTTGTTACTGGGCACGATGAGAGCTGTTGGTTACAAAGTGACTAGACACTTTTGAGCAATTGTATGTGCTGGTTTGCATGAGGGTCAGCATTGCTGACCTCCAGTTACGGCATCTTACACTGAGTTACCTTCTACATTGCTTAACCAGTGTGGGCATTGCTTACCACTGCACAAACAGGCTTAAACCCTCTTGATCCCACTTACCCCCACACAACTTTATGTATTTATTTTACATTTGTTGACCGGGACAATTTGACTGGATGCTTGTCCATTTTCTGCGGTGGCCCGGGGAGTAGAGCTCCAAAGAAAACCCCAGCTACTCATTACAAGTAATACAGAGGTGTTCACATTCATAGAGAGTAACAGACTTAACATAGCTATGTAACATATTCTTCATGCTTAGTACACGTTAACATGTCGGTATTATATATGCTTAGGTCAGGTTTACATGTCAGGTATGACTGTTGACAAAGGTCAGTTTAAGGTGAAGTTGGATTCCAGTTTAACAGTTCTGGATAGGTTACACTCAGGTATTCAGGTTAAGTTTAGTTATTCCATACCTGTGTGGTAGAGTAGAAGAGAATAGTGAAGGAGTAGGTAGGTAGGTAGAGGGGGCGACATTGTAACTGTATAATAGGCTGTTGGAATAAGTGTTAGGGGAGCAATAGGGAAGGTTTGAAGGATGTTGGGATTTGTATACAAGGCAGGACATGAGGTGTCTGATTCACTAGCTGATGTAGGGGTATAGAGTGTAAGGTGGGGGGGTGATTTAGCCAGGTGGTGAGCACGTGCTGATCCAATTGTGCTTGAGGTGCTCCTTCAAGTGTTATTTACGTGTACCCTTTGGGAAATCTGAGGTAATACATGTGGATTGGGAGTTCCAGATTCTGCCAATATAGTTGGGGAAGAGGGTTTCACCTACTTGTAGCTTTAAACATTAATAAAAATGAAAAAGGGTTTGATAAGTAAGTGGTGTTAAAGGGGCACAAAGAGGGAAAGATAGTAGGGGAAATAGCCAAGGATGTGCAGGAAGGCTGAAGGGAAGGTCCACAGCTGGCCATTTCTTCTACAACAACAGCTGTGCAGATACACTGAATTTGGAGGTAGATTTGGACACTCACACCCCCTGGGTGGGGGTGAAGACAACAATAATAAGTTGTGATGCCAATTAGATCGGCTTACATACCTACAGTGGGGTGTTGCGACCATGTGTTCTTTGGTGTTATTTAGTGGGTTTTGCAATGACACATCTGGTTATACCATACTTTGCCATGTAAAATATATTGTGCTGCAGTCAGACTAGTACCAGGAATGGCTGCTCGTTAGGTGACAGCTATGCCCAATTCACACTACTGCTTACATCCACGAGGCGGTCCGATTAGTACTGTTCCAGCCAACACCTGCACGCCTCGACCCATAATTTCATACCCATAGTTCCCCCCGCCCCTCCTCTACAGCACTCATTCTTACTCTGGGTGCACGTCGGGTCTAACCACACCACTACACACTGCCTACTCTCCACTTCTTGGGACCCATCTCATACATTGTCTCGACCCATGGGTCATCAGGCTTTCCCAGCCTGTAGTCTGAGTACATACCTGCCTTGAAAAAGTCATTGTACGGATGGGACTCCAATCACCCAGTAATTTTTGGGTAGGCAAGCAAGGGATGTTCCTGTCTATGTTTCTAGATTAGACTTAGCGGGCCACAGTGTTTCCCCCACTGGTTGTACCCTGCCTATGGTTTGGGGAGCAGTGGATTGTTTACTTTGTTTGTGTGTTTGTTTGTATGTTTCCCCTGTTTGGCTGGGAGGGGTAATGGTATGTGTTACATGTATGTAGACTGGGCCCCCTCACCCCCATTGGTGGTGTCTGTGATCATATGTCATCTTATGTGCTGTATCATATCATAGATATATATCTGTGTATACACACACACACACACACACACACACACACACACACACACACACACACACACACACACACATGCACATATATAGAAATGTATACCTGTATATATATATATATATATATATATATATATATATATATATATATATATATATATATATATACACACACACATATATATATATTGCTGTATATATATATATATATATATATATATATATATATATATATATATATTGCTGTATATATATATATATATATATATATATATATATTGCTGTATATATACATATATATATATATATATATATATATATATATATATATATATATATATCTAACGACATATAGATGTATGGTTGTCTGCATTTGTATATATCTATATGTGGGTATTTATATATATGTATGTCTTTATATGTATACATATGTACTACAGAGAGGGAGAGGCATATATCTATTTAGTTATCGATTATATATATCTATATATATCTATATATATATATATATATATATACACACACACACACACACACACACACACACACACACACACACACACACACACACACACATACATCTACAAATGTAGCTGCATATCCTGTAATGGTGACTGGTATTACAGGATACTATGTTTGTGGAAACGACAGGGTTATGTATATCTGTGGTGGCTTAGTGGGTAAGCATATGGTATGCAGGGTCCTGGGTTTGAGCCTTGCAGGAGTTGTTTATTTTGTTGTCGGGCAGAACATCAGCCATTGGATACAGAGTGCTTAAGGCAGATTAAAGCAGTTGTACGTCGGTTTGCACAGAGGTAAGCACTGCTTAACCTGTGTAGGCAGTGCTTACCCATGTGCAAACAGGCTTAGACCCATCTGTGTTTCCCATATACCTGACTTAGATGTTCCTATTAGGTTTTGTGTGCCTACCGGGCAACCTTGTGTACCAAGTATGCTTTGCAATACCTACAAATCAAACCGTTGGTGTAAACAAAGTCACACGTGAAGTCTATTGTTATTACCATGGAAACATTCGTCCCATGTGGGACAACCCAAAAATTGGGTATTATGCTTTCCTCTGAAACCATGGCTGCAAAGATTCACATGGCTATGTGCAGGGACTACAGCATGTGGCAGACCTAGGATACTTGGGTCGGGACAATGTACAGGTTGAATCCTGAGGGGGGGGGGAGTGGAGGGTGGGCAATATATGGTGGTGTGGTAGCTACAGACCGGTAACCCAGGAAGGGATGGTGGCTGTGTGTGTGCAGCAAGGGGGGGGGGGCAGAACTGTGTGTAATAAATGTATGGGTCAAGGATGGCCTGGGTTGGATGGGCCTGTACTGGTCATCCCGTCTAGTGGGTGGGGGAGAAGGGAATGTGATATAAATATGTGAAACATAAAAGGGTACTAATTTAAATCCTTATTTAAATGAAACAAGTACAATAAAATAAACTTGGTAGTGTATTGCAGGGTGGACGTGTTTGGCTGGGGGGGGTATGGCAATTCGTATGGGACATATATTGTTTGGTGCCTCTCAACCCTATTAATGGTGCACATAGACATATATGTTTCTGTTAATCTACCATTGTTATCTACAGATGTCTGGCCATATATACCTATATGGGTATATATATATATATATATATATATGTATATATATATATATATATACATACATATATATATATATATATATATATATATATATATATATATATATATATGCTTACATATTTATAACTATGTCCATATATACCTACGAAGATATATATCTGCGTACATATATGTAACTTGCTGTGTATATGTGGACATATAGGTGTTCACACACACACACACACACACATATGTATATATATATATATATATATATATATATATATATATATATATATATGTGTGTGTAGATGTCGGCATTTGCATGTATATATGTTCATATATTTGTATATATACGTATATATTTCTGGATATGTATATATATATATATATATATATATATATAAAACTAGATATATATAGATACGTTGTATCTGTTTAGATAGTAATATGTTTACACACACACATACATCTAGATGTAGGTATACATTTTCTGTACTGTTGCATGACTGGGCTGGATGTTATGTTTTTGAAAACATAAGATTTATGCATATCTGGCATGGCTTAGTGGCAATGGTGTGCATGGTCCTGGATTCGAGCCTTGCAGAGGCTGTTTATTTTATTGCTGGGCAGAACATCAGCCGTTGGATACAGAGATATTCAGGCACTTTAAAGCAGTTGTAAGCCGGTTTGTGCGGGTTTGGCCGGAGGTAAGCACTGCTAACTTCCAGTCACAGTTTCTTACACCCAGTTAGCTTCTCCTTTGCTTAATCTGTGTAGGTAGTGTTTACTCCCACGCAAACACACTTAAACATGCTTAGTAGTGCTATGCTTGCTACTGCTTATCTGTGCTTACACCTACTTACTGCTGCCTTATTCATTAAGATACTGACTCTTCACATGTGCATTTCCTGCAGTACTACAGTTCATAACTATATGTTATTTAGTGGGTTTTTCAATACAAATATTGGTTATACCATGCTTTGCCATGTAAAATAGACTGTGCTGCAGTGGGACTCCAACTGGGAATGCCTGCTCATTAGGCGAATGCTCTGCCCACTACACTATTGCTGTGCTGCTTCATTTGCATATATCTTCCTTGTTATCCTCTTCAGCCTTTTAAGCAGCTTTAACCGTAGCTAAGCAATAGGCACAACCGTGCACGGAGTTTTAAAAAACAATATAGGGGTTTCTTCTTTTGACTTTTTTGTCCTGTTGCTGTTATACACCTGGGGGACTGTTGGTAGGGACATGCGGACACCTTTGAGAGGTCTTGCGCATTTATTTCCACTTTCTGCTGTTCAGCATTGCAGGGGCGTATTTATTCTGAGAGCTCTGCTCTCAGACATGGCCCCTGCACTCGTGCATACTCCGTGTAAGACTGGTAGGTCGGGCAACACGCCTTCATTAATATGCATGGCACGCTGCCATCCTCCTCCTACACGGGCGCTTCCATGCAGGACTACGCTAGTCCTGCACAGAAGATTAGTGAATCCGGGTCATTAATATTTACAGACAGAATAGTCCATTTCCATATGGCAAAAATAAAGACATTAATAATTACAGACAGAATAGTGCATTTCCAGTTTATTTCATGCAAGAGCATAGTTTAAGCATTCCAACTTATTTCACATAGATGCTCACTTGTCCTGCAAATCCAGACTGTTTAAACTGAACAAATGACATAACAATTCTTATTTTAATTCACAAGCATATCCCACCCCCCACTCAACAAGTATAGCCACTTTTCTGGGTACACTTCATCCTCTCAATCTTTAAACACAAGAATTAAGGACAAAGTCAAAAATCAGAAAAACAATAACCCAAAATTGGGGACAGATTATTACTATTACTCATATATACTTAAATATTTGCTAGAGTAACAGTTGTTGCATTGACGCACATTCCCTGATATATAGTAAGTCTAAATCTCAAATGTCTGTCATTATTTTGTCACTGCAACCTTGAAGATTTTCCAGAAAATCACAACTTTTATGAGGAACGGGTTAAAAATATGATACAAAAAGTCAGGGAAATTCTGAAAAATCAATAAATGGTTTAATTTTGTCTCACTTACAGTGTCCAGAGAGTGAGAGAAGATGTTTATTCTTCTTTCACACAAATACACAACGGATCTGTAAAGACTGTCTACTTAGACAGTACAATTAACATATGTATAAGTTGACAGGTAGTCCTGTCCTTCACATAGCCATTATAACCACTTTGCCAACTGTGTATCTCCCTGACACTGGATTATGAAATAATAATACTGAACACAATATATTGCATCTTAATTTCATAGAAACAGTAGCAGCCACAGTAAAGCACTCCTACCAAATTTGGTTCACATTATTCAGACAAAACCAGTGCAGAATAATTAAACAAATGGCAGCAGTCATTATTCTTCCACAGACATCTCCTGCATCTAGGACAGCAATTATAGGAACTTTTTTGTCAGTATACACATCTGCAGTAAAAATAATGAATAAAATCAATTAAGAACATTGACTGAGCTTGGGTACCATTTCACAAAACACACTTGGACAGCACAGTGGTGCAACAGTAACATTGTTACCCCACAGCAAGAGATTCTCCTGTTTGATTCTTAGCTGGAGTGCCTTCTGTATGGAGTTTGCATGTCTTCCATGCGTTCATGCGGGTTTCTTCCGGTGCTCCGGTTTCCTCCCATGTTACAAAGACATACATCTGGAATGTTTCTCCCCAGGCTTTCACTGAAAATTGGCTTTGTTCCAAGTTGGACTTTCCGGGTAAACAAATGTTAAATAAATTAATAAACTTTTGCTGGTCATTCATAGAAACTATCTCTAAACTTAGCTGTCCACTGGTTGCATATATCTGTTTGCCTTCAGCGGAAAAATAATTTACTCATACTACAGAGCACCATTTCTGCACTTACAAAAAAAAATTCTGTGATAATCCAGTATAACCTGATTGTTTTAATCCCAAAACTTCTGCTAGTTGCCATCTCAATCAATCAATGGAAGTCAAGGAGCAGACAGCTGAAGCTGATTTAACTAGTCACCAGGTGTACTTTTATTTATTAATTTTAAGTAAACATTTTTAATTTTATATATATATATATATATATATATATATATATATATATATATATATATATATATATAGGGTCTATATTATTTCAGAGAAATATGTATTCATCAAATATGTATTTAAGGAAGGCTAAACAGAGAAATGCAGTTCAGAGAAGCATGGACTTTTACCCATGGTTAGGAACCAGTCAGCCACTAGCACTCCAGAACATAACACACACTAAATGAAACAGACCCAAGTGGGGGGGGGGGTGCTTTTCCCCCAACATCCCCCAATGTGGGGGACACACCCCCCTTAGCACATAAACCAACTCTGAGATTGTACTACAGTGGGAAAAGGGAAAAGTTGTGGTGTTGGTCAACTGGTTCCTAACCATGACAAAAATTCCATCCTTCGCTGAACCAAATTTCGATGTTTAGCCTTCATTGAAGACCCTATACACACACACACACACACATATATATATATATATATATATATATATATATATATATATATACATATACATAAGCCACGGTGATGCAAAGAGGTTCACCGGTTCGATCCTCGGCTGGGTTGCCTTCTGTGCGGAGTCTGCATGTCCTCCCTGTTGTCACGTGGGTTTCTTCCGGGTGCTCCAGTTTCATCCCACATCCCAAAGACATGCTGCAGGTGGCTTGGACACTCTAAATTGGCCCTAGGTGTGAGTGTGTGCATGTGTGTGCCTTCTGTGGAAGGTTGGGTGCCGGGCTGGCAACTCAACACCATAAAACTCTACTGCCAATGATGAGCAGACAAGGTGATCTGCTGTGGCGACCCCTAACCGGGAAAAAGCCAAAAGAAGAAGAAGATATATATACGGGCAAATAGTTGGCATTGTGAGTAAATATTTAAAGGTAATTTTTAAAGTTAATATTTAAAGGTAAATATTTCTAGTGCTAACATTTTTTTCTTTGCTAAAACTAAATATAAATACTACTTTTGTTAGTGACTGCTGTATTCAACATATAATCTAACTGAAATGAATTAGCAATCCTGAACATAACACAACATTCTATTTCCTTGCATATACTGAGTAGCCAGCAATGAGCCCTTCTGAAGATGGGGGACCCAAGTGGCTACCCAAATCACACCTATTGTAATTTACTACTAAATGACATTCTATTCAATTAATTCTTGCACAAATTGTTGAGTCTGAACTCTTAAGGTTTTACACGTGCATTTTATAGGAATTTTTGTTTGTTTTTCTATGTAGAACTTCATATGTGCATGTATCTTTTTTTGTAATTTTTGCAATATTTCAAAACAATTTAAAATTGTATTAGTATAGTAGACATGAATAATACAATTTTATGGCTCAAGGCCAGATCCATCTGCATATAATAAATCAATGACCATCTTGGAAAGTGCAATCCAAATTCTACTGTAGTCCTTCATTTCAGTTATGTGATAGGAATGTGAGACATTTTACAGCTTGACTAACTATTAAAATGGTGCTATTGTAATGGACATAAGCTATAGGTGGTATGCCAAACTACCACATCAATATGGAAAAATTATAAGAAATACATTCTAAGACTGTTGTTATGACATGACTATTGTTAATTTGATATACTATGCATGCATTGACATATTGATGGCAGTTTGTGGAAAAGTAAAGTAAAATCTTTTAGCTTTATAAAAGCTATCAAAATCATATATTCTAAATGTAATTTCTTTATATTATATGAAATATATTCAATAGAAGTACCAACTGACTAGATTATTTTTTTGTTATGAAAGACAAACACAGAGAATTGCTTATAGAAAATAATACGTTTGAAAATTGCCTACAAATCTCAAAGTAAATGAATTAAGCAATTTAAATAACTTCTGTACTATAACCTACTTCTATTATTTATAAATAACAGAACTGGCATTAAGATTGTAGGGTATACTTAGTATGTGGATTTTCTATTTTACCTATATTTAATTATTCAAGCAAAAGTTATGTGAAATGATTGCAGTGTTCCTCTACAAGATTTACGAGCTTTGAAGATCTGAAACAAGCCAAAAAAAAAAAAAAATCACTTTGCATGTGTCAGACCAGATTTTGAACATATGGTACACAGTTACTTTTTTAACCCCAAGTTAATTATTAATAACTTTATTATTGAATAATTTAATATTTTCATATCTTTGATTCATTACTCACTATTATAATCCTGCAGTGGTCTGGCATTTTTAGCAGTTTAAGTAGAACATCTTTACCAGACTTAAATGTAGTACCTCTTCTTATTGCATTACTCAGAAATTAACACAATACAGTCTGCCAAAGATTACATTTATCTGAATGATAGCCCTTTTAAGTTTTCACAGTTCCATGGCAAAATATATAGGACCAGGTCAGAACTTCTTAGTATTTATTGAACATGAACTGGCATAGAAGATGTCACATCTGAGATGACATTTGACAAAATTAATTAAATGGAGGACGATTGTATTCAAATGATGTATAAAACTAAATCAAAGGCATGTTTGTCATGCATATTGCAACTAAACAATACCTTTATTTTTAAAAAAACAGTGTTTTGTTTTATGTAATCATTTTCATTTCTCAACATTTCAACTCAATTTGTTTGACAAATTCTCCCAGTATTAAAACCAATGTACAGTATAGTACAATTGATTGCTCTTTTTTTCATAGAGAAACATTATCCCCCGGATTCTCAAAAGCTTGCACGGCATACATGATTAGTGTTAGATGAAATTTTGCCAATATCTCGGCCAAGCGATTCACGTACGTGCACGTTTGACGTGCGCAAGCGCTGTAGCACTAGTGCTACACGTCCCCAGCACCCGTATGCAAATCACCCCATTTGCAGGTGAAAACCATGCAACTGAGGTAAATTTGCCATCCAGGAAGCAGGAATCAGGGTGTGGAAGACTATCATAATATGTAGAAATATACTCGTTTAGTAACCAAGTACGGAACTGCAGACTGAAAAACAGAGCTATGACAGCTCCAAATAAACGCTGCATAACATTGAGGAAGCATGCCAATGGGCAAGTAGAAGACCATTGTCATTGCAAACAATGCCAAATGTATAAAATACAACCTTTATGATATGTCCGCCGATCACGTCCATTGCAGCTTAGGGCAGCAGCTTGCAAATGGGACCGGCGCGGAAATAAGAAAATAAACCTAAAAACAACACTCTATGCAAGTCGATGGCAGGCAAAAAATAACCTGGCCAGTGTGTAGTGGTTGCTAAGAGGGGAGGCACAATGTGACACATGTACTATGCATTAGCAGGCAATTCTATGCAAATGAGGGCAAGGATAGTGAATCTCAATTTTCCCCAGGCTTTGAGGCAAGTCCCAAGAGTGTAAGAGTATAAACACCAGGGTGCAAGACTAGGATATAGGTGACATCAATGGGAGGTGTCAGGCAAACTGTAAGTGGATTGGAGCCCTGTGGCTTGGGATTGCCCCTAGCTTAGCACAGCTAAGCTAGGGGTATGTCTAAACTTGCCTAGCACCCTTTACAAAGTAGAAAGCAGGTGTGCGTGCTGTGCGCCAGGTTGTACAGGAAGAAAAAAGAAGTTAAACCAGGAAATAGCAGCTCTGTGCACATTTGAACAGGGAGGCAAAAAACAGCAGTAGGAAGGTAATCAAGGAGAACTAGCTGAGCTGCCAGGGGAAATTTATCAGAATTTGCTAAATACACAGGCAGCAGACCAGCCCAGCCCAGAACACTACTATAAACTAAGCAAACACCTTCCCCCCTGGTTTTTCCACACTCTACATCACCAGTGTATACAAGTGGGGAAATTTTAACAAACAAACCTACAAAATGAGAAGGGCTGCAGCAGGCAACATAGAACAACATGTGCAAGAGGCTGAGGGCTGTGAGGATGTGAATGCTGCCGAACAACCCACAGTGAGGAGACAGAGAAGAGTGTACAGACCCAGGGTAACCTACCAGGGGCTACATGAGCTGGAGATAGTGGAGTGCTATAGGGTGGACAGACACCTCCTACAGCAAATTGTTGAGCTGTGCAGGCCACACCTGACACACAAAACTGGCCGAGGGGAATCCATCCAGTGGATACCAAGGTATGTGTAGGCCTAGGTATGCTAGCCACAGGTACCTCCCAAAGCACAACTGCCCTGGAAGCTATGACGATTCACACATATGGCATCTGACACAGCTGTCCCACAGATTTGCCAATGTGGACATCCCCTACGGTCACCTAGTGGGGGATGATGAGTATCCACTGGAACCGAGGCTGATGACACCCATCAGAAATGTACACACACTTGAACAATGCCATAATGAGGCACACGCACAGGTCAGACATATAATAGAGTGTGTGTTTGGGATGCTCAGGTCATGGTTCAGGTGTCAGGACACATCCGGTGGAGCCCTGCAGTATTCACCAGCTACATATACCCAAACTTTTATGGTATGTGCTATGCTACACAATATGATCCTGTGGCAACAGCTGCAGCAGGAACAGCATGGGTCAGGGCCACACAGTCCCCCACCAATGCCAAGGGCTGTACAGGCACAGAGTGACTTGGAGGAGGAGCAACCTGAGCCTGCCCCAGTATGCAGAAGGCGGAGTGCCCAGTATGCCCTGGCCTTGGCAAAGAGGCAAAGCATAGCATATGCACTGAGACAGTAGGGACCCAGGGAATGACACCTCTCTCTGACTCGCACAGACAGTAAAAGGGATGCCAAACATTTCACTACCTGTGCCCAACCATGTATAGGAAGTGTACTATGTGCATCCGACACAGGCAGCCCTCCAGCACTATCCTCAAGTCTGGCACACCCTCAAGGTAATTCAATCAACCTACCAATTGTCAAATGGAGTAGAATGTGCTGTTACCTGTAGCTATGGTATGGATGTGACCATGCAAGGGAATTGAGTGGCTGAATGTTAAGGCAGCAGACAGTATACATCCAATGTGACACCATGATATCTCTAACACATACTTACATCACCATAGTAGCCAGTACTACACAGGGTGACAAAACCCATTGCAGGAAATGGGCTGAGCAACATGTGTGCCCATTAGAGCCACACATGCTGGTCAGGAAGGTTCAAATACCCAGCATCAGTCTCAGCCAGCAGGATAGGTGAAGACAAACACAAACAAATGCTGTACTATGGCCTCTGAATATGCCCTATGGGTAACCCCTCCCCCAGGCCTACACAGATAGACTACAGCAGGCCAGGCAGTCGGATGTAAGTTGTGAAGGCTAGGAAGTCAGAAACTAATATGTAGGTAAACAAAGCTAGGATCTGTAGAACACTGGTATGCCTCTAGCCAGCAGGATAGGTAAGACTACAGACTGAAATGGAATACCTGACATACCAGTACAGTCTTAGCAAATGTGTACAAGTATCAGGTGTGTCCTCCTATCCAACATACACTTATATTAACAGTCAGGTGTGCCCCCCCCCCCACACTCCTGTGTAGAACAGTAGAAACAGTCCGGTGCCCTCCGCTATGCAGAAATATAGCAACAGTCAATGCCAAATGACCAATGGATACCCTGCAGACACAGCATGCTACCTGTCGGTGTACAACACAAAGGTCAGCACTGCAGTACAAACTACATGGACTTGATCCACACATGCAACACAGATGGCCATACTGGGCATGCTCACACACAGTGGAATGAAGGCAATGTCAGTCAACAACATACTAAAAGGTCATGCTGGGCATGCTCACACACTTAAACACATGAAGGCCATGTCTGCATACACCAGTGGACCAGACATATCTGGCAGTTGCAGTTCTCACTGTAGACACATGTCAGTATGCACCACTCCTGCCTTCCACACATAGTGGATAGGAATACAGACATATATGTAAGGAAAACACATTATAATAAGCCAAAGGTACACGGGCATAGATGTGTGGAAGAGGGTGACCGTGACAAGGAGCCATCCTGACCTGGCCTACCAAGCACACAGCCAAAGGGCCCCAAACACATAAGGTGCAGATGTAACTCACTGCAGATACTAGCCACCAGTACCTGTCAGCATGACAGACTATGTGGTGCACGTGCCAGCTGTGCAACATGACTGTACAAGGAAGTAGCCATCTAGTAGCTGTATACATGTACCTGTGACATATGACTCCATGTGTGCCCGCATGTGGCATGTCAACCCCTACATGAATGGGGTATGGCTCATGCACACACTGCCCTCCCGATAGCAGTATTATGACAAGCCTGCTGAGGTCATCCAATGTGAATTACACCTTTGGGAGAGCTGTAGCTCACTAATCTCCATGGTGCATTCCATAACTGCATATTGCTGTAGTGATAAACTAGTTAGGTAGTAGTTCTAATCCCAGACCTGGCAATTGTTCATGTGTGTGCCTGTCTGTCTCTGACTGTGTAGAAAGAGATGCTTTTTAGGCTACTCACACTCTGTACAATACATATACTCAACTTTGGCAAGGCTGCTGATGTCACCCACCTGGAAATACACCTCTGGGAAAGTGATAGCCTAGTAATCTCCATAGTGTGTCCTGTAACTGCGTACTGCTGTAGTGTGATAAAATGATTAGGTAGGTGTTCTAACCCCAGACCTGGCAACTGTATCTGACTGAGTAAAGAGCAATTCTTTTTAGGCTACTCACACTCCGTACAATTCATATACTCAACTTTGGCAGGGCTGCTGATGTCACTCATCTAGAAATACACCTCTGGGAAAATGATAACCCAATAATCTCTGTAGCATGTCCTGTAACTGTGTACTGCTGTATTGTGAAAACATAGTTAGATTAGTGTTCTAACCTCAGACCTGGCAACTGTGTGCTTGTGTGTATATCTCTGTGTGTCTGACTGAGTACAGAATAATGCTTTTTAGGCTACTCACACTCTGTACAAGTCATGTACTCAACTTTGGCAAGGCCACTGATGTCACTCACCTAGAAATACACCTCTGGGAAAGTCATAACCTAGTAATCTCCATAGTGCGTCCTGTCACTATGTGCTGCTGTAGTGTGATGAAATAGATAGGTATGTCTTCTAACTCCAGACTTACCACTGTGAATGTGTGTGTGTGTCTGACTGAGTAAAGAACAATGCTTTTTAGGTTACTCATACTCCTTAGAATTCATATACTCAATGCTGGCAAGTCTGCTGATGTCACCCACCTAGAAATACACCTCTGGGAAGCTCACTAATCTCTGTAGCTCATCTTGTAACTGTGTACTGCTTTAGTGTGATTTAGAACAGTGGTAGGGTTCCATCTCCATCCATGGCAGTTCCGGATGTTTTGTGTGTATTCCAATGTCTGTGTATGGAGCAATGCATTATAGGCTACTCACTCACAGTACATTACAAATGACCTACTTTAGCAATCCTGCTGATGTCAGTCATTGTGAAATACACCTTTGGGGAAGGGCTTCTCTAGTAATCCCTGTGTTGCATCCTATAATAGCTCCATGCTGTAGTGTGATATAGATCTCAGTCAGGGGTTCTATACCCACACATGTCAGTTGTGGATGTTTTGTGTGTGTAGGTAGCAATGCATTTTAGGCTACTCACTCGCAGTACAGTTGACAAGCCCTAGTTTGGTAATCCTGCTGATGTGATTCTTTGTGAAATACACATTTGGGGAAGATGTACTTCAATAATGCCCGGGGTTTGTACTATAACTGTGTAGTGCTGTAGTGTAGTAAATTAGTGAGGTAGGGGTTCTAGTCCCAGACATGACAGGTGTGTGTTTGTAAGTCATATCCTGTGTAGAGGTGGTTGTGAGTGTGGGCAATGTGGAGGGGGTCTTGCTTATTTCATTTATGGTGGCCCTACTATATATCACAATGTTAACCATACTGGGATAACAGATGTAAATTAGCTGACAGGCTGGGGTGTAAAGCCATACCCATACATGTGACATCAAGGCCAGCCAATCACAGTTAGCAACCCCACTGTGCCTTCACATGTGACTCACAACAGACATACCAAGCCTGACAACATGCCCTGTATGGACAGATGACACTGACATCGGGGAATGCTATTAGCATGCTATCAATGTAGGTGCAGGGTAAACCTGCTGACCATTGCCAGTTCCTGCCACAGGTGGGCAAGACTGGCACATTTGATGATAATCTGTGTCCATAGCATGGGCCAGACACCCCGGGTACAGTTCCACATGCCCCTGTACATGCATGTGGGAGGTGTGCACATCCTAGACATCATCCATGTCATGGACTAGGGAACACATACATGGCAAGTGATGCACAGCATTGGCCACACACAACAGTCAGCCAAGTGACTGGATGGGGGATGCAATACCCACATGTGTGGGCAAATGCAGAAACTACAGGCCTGAGCCACAATGCTAACCACTGTCATGTGGTCTGATGCCAAGGTATACCCATCGCCTAACCTTGTATAGCCTGCTGACACTGTTTCCCACCACACACCCGTGCAGACATGCACCCATGCATGTCAGAATTGGCACCCTGTGTGCTCATGTGTGTGTTGTATGGTGCGTATGTCCACATCCGCACTCACTACAACCCCACAGGGGACACTAAAGCATGCTGTCTGATTTCTGACACCTCCTCATACTCACTGCCCATACGACCTCCATATGACCCGTGTGGTGCATGTGTTACCTGCACATTGATGTGTTGTGGCAATCCCACTTGTGATGAGTTGCACTCCTGGCCCTGCCAAGTGTGTCAATGTGTGCGTCCCTGTGTGAGTGTGCCTGTGTTGATGCTGGCACCTGTTCGTGCAGACAGGCACGTGTGCATCACCTACTGTATATCTACCATATCCTTGTTGCAGATGTCACTCACCATCACATATATGTTATGAGTGCTCCCAAGCAGCTAACCCATGTGGCGCATCCAATAACTGCATCGAACTGTGATAGCACTGCATAGTTGTCAGAGGTTTGATACCCTGTGCTGGTAGGTGTGTGATGCAAACATGCTTCAGTTTTACTCTCCCACCACTCCCTAACATGTATTCGCCTCTGTCTGCCTCCCCCACTCCCTCTCTGGTGGATATGGAGATCCACACCTGCTTTGCTTAGGCAGCAGCATGTGTATTTTAAGTGATGCTCATGATCAGCTGATGGCCTCTGCATGAATTGCAGCCCTCCCCTAGCTGATTGCATGTGGAACAGCTGTGGTAACATTCCCATAGCCAATTGCATGGAAACGCACTCCAATACCTGGGAACAACATGGTGGCGTTGCCCCTTTTCTATCACTGTGAGCAGGAACTAGATCTATCGTTTGGCAAACAGCATCTCAGATGGATTGGGGATTTATCTCTAACAACATACACTGTGGAAAGAAGGCAACACATAGGAGGGGGATGTGCCTGACCTGACTACAGACTGTAAGTGCTGCTATACTGCATTTGGAGTAATGTTGGTTTAACAGTGTTTGTCTGGATATGCCTGTCATACAATTCGCAATACCTGCCATGTCAGTTCGTGTATATGAGGAATCCCTATCTGCAGGGTCATCTGCAGACTGGGCAGTGTTGTGCCTTTGGTTTCATGTGTTAACCACAGTGTATCTATCTGTGGAAAGCAGAAGGTAGTGTGAGGATTGCGGTCTGCAGATGGTGAAGGTCGTGACAGTTACTGACTTCAAATCCCTCATTGGACATATGTTGCAACAAACCCATTACAATGGTAAATGTATGAGGTTATAACAGCAACATGTCTATACTGGTCCTGAGTATGTGCTGTCAGCCACACCTCTGTCAACCTTTGTATGTATGTCATGCATGAAGTGGTGCATATGTGCTGTACATCAGAAATAGTGTCATCATATCTGATAACAAGCCAGTGATATATCAGATTGCTACACATGTTATGTACAGTAGGGGTTATATTTCATGACATAACCTGGACATTCTGTGGATGTTTGTACAGTACTGAGGTCTGTGTAGTGATGGTGAATGTAGGCAGTGTGTGTGTAATGTTAATATGTACTTTAGCTTGTGTACAGACTGTGGTAGATGTCATTGTTCTAGCTCCACTTCTATCTGATGTTACATGCTGCCCCACTGTATGGTACCATTTTTCCGTACATGTTTATAAGCCCATACACACACATGTCCCATACCACAGACAGCCATCAGACCAAACTGTGTAGCAGCCCAATATATGTAGGGTCATTCTGTGAGTGGCACATATGAGGATGGTGTAGAACAGATAGTCTATATACTGTAATATTATGCTACCTTACCATATGTGGCAGTGGCTGTGTTCACATTGGTTGTGGTTATGCACTTTCTCACAGGTGTATCATATCCTGTGCTGTGACATGGCTATATATGCAGGTACATGTGCATTCCCCCATACAAGATGTAGGTCACTGTTGAGCCAGTCTGCCTGTAGCCTGCACAGTGCATTGTTACATGCATAGCAGCTTAGTGTACTTACCCAGTGAGATGTCATGTGCAAATACTTACTAGATGTACTGCTGACCGGCCTCCCTTAGAAGTCATGTATGTCAGACAAAGCAGTGGGATGCTGTACAAATGTATGTCAATATCTAGTGGGTAGTATGTGTCCACGGCACCCCTGTACCAGCAGTCATTATGTGTCAGGCCAGACAGGAGTGTGTGAATCCAAAACCTATGGTGGCAACTGTATACTAGTCATTATGTGTTATACCCATCTACAAGGCTGTCTACATCCATATTCTCAGGCCCGATACACATGTTGTGCACTAAGGGATTATGTGTATATCTCTGGACTGTACAGGGTGTGTCCGAAGTTCCACATATATTGGCCAATATTTCTGCTGCACTCCACAGGGGCATTACATGCTAGCAACGGTGCTTCACAATGATTTCCATAGGATGTCTGTCAGTAGCCAATGGCACACATGTTATAAGCAGATGTCACCTTCCACACACACCATGTCTATGAAGACAATTCCAATGACAGTAGCAATAGTCTAGTAATATACATGCTATACTTATCTGACATCCCCTTGCACTACGATTTGGGACTATAGGGGCTGGGATAGGGCTACACTCCATGTCCAGGACATATATATATATGTATATATATATATCTATATATATATATATATATATATATATATATATATATATGATTACACATGTGTAGTACTTCCAATTACCACTGTCATGGCAACCACCCACTATGAATCTGTACATCATGTGGGAATATTCCCTGTACATTTCCTGTGCCATAGACATCCCTTCCTGTGTGTGGGCATCAATGCTACAGACAGCAGGTAGCAATACCTCTTATAGGAGAACCTGCACATGCAGGGCAGCCACATATATGTAGGGGGATCAGGAAATACAGACACACTGTGAGTAGAGTTGTGTTATGCTTTGGATAGTACTGGTGTTACAGTGTGTGTGTGTGTGTGTGTGTGTGTGTGTGTGTGTGTGTGTGTGTGTGTGTGTCTGTGTGTACATACTACTTTACCTTGGAATGCAGTCTGTCTGCATAGCTCACTACTGTGGGCCTATCCTCTTGCTGGACAGAGGTATGCCTATCATGTGTTGTCTGTCCACCACACGGATCCTGTGTTGGATATTACACTGGCAGTGTGTGTGTTGCATGATATCAGTACACAGCTACATCCATTTGTGTTCCTGATGTCTTATTCCTGCATAAGGGTATGTTGCAACACATCCTATAACACCAGCAAGTTCCAGGGTGTGTAACAGCAATATTGCGAGTATGGCCCTGTGTTCCTGCCTTTGTCCTCCATACATACGGCACGCTTTGTCCTGCTGTGATATGGTTAGGGGTTGTTAGGTAATGGCGTATCATTAATTGACTCCCACAACAGTTGTTGGTCAGGGTCCATACATGTGACAGATACATTGACATTACCACAAGTAATGAATGTCCCCCTAGGGCTTGACTACAGGGTGTAATAGGTGGCTGCTGAACTACATCTTATATTGTTGATTGTTACTTATCTTGAAGAAAATCCTTTGTCTACTGTTGTACGAATTGAAGGACTTGGCCTGGACACCATAGTATGTTATATATCCGCATTGTCTGCATCTACTGTTTTGTGTGGGCCTTGCATCCATCACTGGTTAAATATTTCAAATTCTATGTGCTGTCAGTAATGGCATACATTATTGTAGGGTACACAAATAAAGGTTGTCTATGTATACATACCTGTGTGCCATGTTATGTCCTTTGAATTGAGAGTGGGTATATGTGTAATGTAAGTATTCACTTTGTGGGGCTGGTTGCCACACTACACATGTCACAGGTACCAGTTACAGGGCTTGTGGCTGAGGGATATACATTGCACTCAGTATGTACACATTACTTATACATATGTATGGCTACTTATACATTTTGTCTGTGTATATGTGTATGTACCCATATATCTCATATATCTTATCTCTCTCTCTCTCTCTCTCTTTTTCTTTATAGATATATGTATATATGTATATGTATATATATATATCTATATATATATATATATATATATATATATATATATATATATATATATATATATATATATATATATATATATACATACATATATATACCTGAACATAATTGTCAATGTATAGATGTGTGTGCATATGTGTTGTAATGCGTACCCCTTCAGCACTGTACATTCCCTATGATAGAATCACTTTTCTGCATGATATGTTACAGATATTGCCCTGACATGTACAGGTGATTTAGATTACTGTTGGAGCATTCTAGCTGTGTTGTGAAGGGTCCTGACATCAAGTACTGCATGTGCTGGATACTGGATTGCACAACATATCCATTAGGGCTGGGGGGGGTTACATAGCAGTAATTACCAGGTGTCCCTAATTTGTGCCCCCACCCCCATTAACTGTGTTTATGGTCTGTTATGTTGTACAGAGTGGTTCAGGATTCCTTTCCCATATGGAAATTCTATACACATTTATCTGTGTGTGTATATATATATATATATATATATATATATATATATATATATATATATATATATATATATATGGGTCTACTTTAGTTGACCGAAACGCCAGTTCGCCGACACGCAAAACACCGAGACCAAACAACCGAAAACACACAATACCGACAACTCACAGAACCGAACACCATTACACCGACACACAAAACGTAAACTACACATTACACACAATTACATATCCACTAACCTTAACCCAAACCCTAACTCCAAGGTCCGACACTACCGCACACTTACCCTACCCGCACCCTAACCCTAACTCACTTAACCCACCCTAAAACAAAGCCCGTCACTATCGCACACTCACCCTACCCGCACCCTAACCCTAACTCACTTAACCTGCCCCTAAACTACAGTCCGTCACTATCACTCACTTACCTTACCCGAACCCTAAGTCCGACACTACCGCACACTCACCTTTCCCACACCCTAACCCTAAATCCCTCACTATCGCACACTTACCTGTCGCTCCCTAACCCTAAATCCCTCACTATTGCACACTTACCGAGTCGCACTCACATGTTGCCCATGTCGGTCTTTCGGCTGTCAGGATTTCACCTTGTCGATCACCTTCGTTTTCGGTCGTTTGGTCTCGGTCTTCTGCGTGTCGGTGAACTGGCATTTCGGTCAACTAAAGTAGACCCATATATATATATATATATATATATATATATATATATATATATATATATATATATATATTTATATATATATATATATATATATATATATATATATATATATATATATATATATATATTTTTTTTTTCATATATATATATATATATATCTGCATAATTATATATGTGAAACCCCCATATATAGAGAGATAGATATGGACATTGATATAGCCCTAGATATGTATATGTCTACAAATATATATATATATATATATATATATATATATATATATATATATATATATATATATATAAGAACTGAACTTCGTGACAATAAAAGCATTCAAAAAAATAGTAAATCACACCAACAACTCTTGTAGAACTTTAGCGCTTTCGTCTTATTTATTATCAAGACTTCTTCAGAAAGACATGTCCGTGCAATCCTGAAGATGCATATAGAGTGCCTTGGTGTAGGATTCCGCATCCTGGATATCATTATCCTTCTGCAAGGGAATAGTGAAGCTTTCCACTTTGGATGCCATTAGTTTGAAGTTTACTTTGGAAAGGTTTTTGACTATGGTTTCTTTGACTGGGGGAGGTGGAGGGGTGAGGATGTCCAGGTTTATCAGTTTGTGGTCGGATCTGACCAAGGAGGGAGTGATAACGGGTGTGGTACAATGGTACAATGATGATTAAATCCAATATGTTGTCCCCTCTAGTGGGGGAACATACTAGTTGTTCAAGGGTATTTGAATTTATAAATTCTATGAATCGCTGAGCATAGGAGTTGGAACATTGGTAGTTCACCCAGTCTATACCAGGGTAGTTGAAATCACCCAAGATTATGGTGTTGGGTAGGACCTTTATATTTTCCAATGTCTCAAGGAATGCAGAGTGAGCATCTTGGGACATGGTGGGCGATCTATAACTGGCTACGACTTGAAATGTGGTGTGGCCTGCTGATAGTTGCGCATGGATGATCTCTGGGGCATCATGCTGCGCTACTAACCTGGAGATATGGGTATACTTGAGAGTTAGGGGTGGATTAAGTGAGTTAGGGTTAGGGTGCGGGTAAGGTAAGTGTGCAATAGTGATGGACCTTAGGGTTAGGGTTTGGGTTAAAGTTAGTGCATAGATAGTTGTGTATGTAAGGTTTAGTGTAGGTTTGTAAGGTTTTTGGTGTTCTTGTGTTGTGTGTGTTTTTCGGGAAAGGTATTTGTTTTGTTGATTGTCGGGATTGTGGTTTGTCGGGCATGTGAAGCTTTGTGTTTTTGAACTTTCGGTTTTGTCGTGATGGTTATTTCGTTGTCGGTGTTTTGGCGTGTCGGTGTTATCAGGTAGAACTATATATATATATATATATATATATATATATATATATATATATATATATATATATATATATATATATATAGATGTATACACTGAACATATTTATCTATGTACAATTGCTGTTATATGGTTATTTGTGAGACATACATATACATATAAATATATATATATATATCTATATCTATATATATATATATCTATATATATATATCTATCTATATATATATATATATATATATATATATATATATATATATATATATATATATATATATAGCTGTCTATCTGTCTACATTTACAGATATATATCTGTCCATATGTCCATGCATGTTCGGCTTATATGTGTGGCCTGTACCTCATTCTCTTGGCAATTGACATGGATGACGTTAGGATCGAGGTCAGTCACTCGTGCCAACATGTTCATGTTTCAGAATTTTCATCTCCTTCAAAATATGTGTTCTACTACATATAACTGTGTAACTAGCAACATTTTAAGTGTATTAGAGCAATGTTTGACAGATATCCCTATTTGTACCACATTACGGCGCACTTTGTCCAGAATTCTTGCATTAAGAGGTTGTGTGGTATGATATTACTACGTTTCCTGTGCTGTTGACTGATTGTGCTGGATGATATGTTTTTGAAAATAAGAGGGTTATTTACATCTCCCATGGATTAGTGGTAAATCATGTAGTGTATGATGTGCAGGGTCCCGGGTTCGTGACTTGCAGAGGCTGTATGTTTTATTGCTGGGGAGAACACCGGCTGTTGGATACAGAGTGAGTAAGGTACATTTGAGCAGTTGTATGCAGGTTTGCGCAGAGCTAAGCAATGCTAACCTCCGGTTGCATTTCCTTACACTCAGCTAGCTACCACTTTGCTTAATCTATGTAGGCAATGCTTACCCCCATGTAAACACATGTACACGTGCTTACAACTGCTTATCTATGCTTACTACTGCTTATTTGCTCTTACACCTGCTTACTAGTGCCTTAGTCATTATGGCACTTCACATGTGCATTTAATGCAGTACTTCTGTACTTCTGTTCAAACATAAATGTTATTTAGTAGGTTATACAGCACAACAATGTTGATATATACACATTTCACATGGAAAATAGAATTTGCTGCAGTGGGACTCAAACCAGGAATGTGTGCGCATTAGGTGGATGCTCTGTCCACTACACTATTGCTGTTCTGCTTCATTTGCATATGTCTACCATAATGTCATACCCATGTTCCCTTCCCCCAGCTCCATGTACACAGCATCCATCAATTCCCCAGTTGCTAGCCCTGCCATACCACACCTCCACACATTTTCCTCTCTGCACATCTTGGTACTTCTCCAGTATACTGTCTCAATCCAAGTGTCTGGAGGATCTTCATCTGTTTAGTCCATGTACATACCAGACTTCCCTTGATCCTCCTCCGATACTGGTGGAGACATCGATGTGACCCACAACTTTTGATTCATCCCACCAGGGATGGACCTGTGTTGTGTCAAGAGTAGACCTAGCTGGTCTACACTGTTTCTCCCACTGGTAGCATCCTGCCAGGGTTTTGAGAAGCAGCGGTTTGCTCACACACCTGGCCAGCCTCATCTCCTGGTTGCACAGAATCTACGCCCCAGGTGTGACATTCTGTGCATGAAACAAGCTTACATGCCCCCAAGGTGTGCACCATATATAATTATTCTCTTCGGTATTACGCAAGACTACTGTTCTCACAGTATGATTGGACAAGCACTGTTCTGTGATGCACATAGACTGCTCATAATACTGTGGTTGAGCAATGGACACATGTTTGTTGGTATTAATCTACACACGTATATACATTTACTATACTGTTGGATGACTGTGCTGGATGATGTGTTTGTGATCTCAGCAGCTGAATGTGTATCCGCCATGGCTTAGTGGAACTCATTCAACTATAGTGTGCAGGGTCAGGGGTTGCAACCTGGCAGTGCAGATTATTTTGTTAATGGCCACGACAACAGCTGTTGGCTTCAGAGTGACTAAGGCATTGTAGAACAATTGTAGGCAGGTATGCATTGGTTTGCATGAGGCTCAGCATTGCTGACCTCTGGTTGCAGCATCTTGCACTGAGTTAGCGTCTACTTTGCTTCACTAGTGTGGTAATTGCATACCAGCAGCCAAACAGGCTTACACCCGCTTGCTCCCGCATACCCATGCACAACTTTGTGTATTTAGTTCACATTTGTCAACCAGGACAATCCGACTGTATGCTTGCCCATTTTTTAGTGGTGGCCCGGGGTGTAGACCTCCACAGTGACCCCAGCTACTAATTCCAATTAATACTGAGGTGTTCACATTCATAGAGAGTAACAGACATAGCATAGCCATGTCCTCCATTCTTCATGCTTAGTTTACGTTAACATGTCGGTATTATCCATGCTTAGGTCAGGTTTACATGTCAGGTATGACTGTTGACAAAGGTCAGTTTAAAGTGAAGTTGGATTCCAGTTTAACAGTTCTGGATAGGTTACATGCAGGTATTCGTGGTAGGTGTAGTTATACCATACCTGTGTGGTACAGTAGAGGGGAATAGTGAAGGAGTAAGTAGGTAGGTATGTATTGGGGGTGACATTGTAACTGTATAGTAGCCTGTAGGAATAATTGGATGGGGAGCAATAGGGGAGGTTTGTTGAATGTTGGGATTTGTATGCGAGGCAGGACAAGAGGTGTCAGTTTCACTAGTTGATGTAGTGGTATACAGTGTAAGTTGGAGGGAGGATTTCACAAGGTGGTGAGCCTGTGCTTATCCAAGTGTGCTTCTGGTGTTCCTTCATGTGTTATTTACATGTGTCCTGTAGGACAGCTGAGATAATACATGTGGGTTGGGGTTCCAGATTCTGGAAATATAGTGGGGGAAGAGGGTGTCACCTATGTGTAACTTTAAACATTAATAGAAATGGAACAGGGGTTGATAGGTGCATGGTGTGCATGGGGCAGAAAGGGGGGAGTTAGTAGGGGAATTATCCAGAGATGTGCAGGACAGCTGCAAGGTAGGTCCAGAGCTGGCCATGTCGTCTACAACAACAGCTGTGCATACACACTGTATTTGGAATTTGTTTTGGACACTCACACCCCTGGGTGGGGGTGAGGTCTACAATAATAACTTGTGATGCCAATTAGATCAGCTTACATGCCTACAGTTAGCTGTTGCGACCATGTGTACTTTGGTGTTATGTAATGCATTTTGCAACAACACATATGGTTATACTGTACTTTGCCATGTAAAATAGACTGTGCTGCAGTGGGACCCATATCAGGAATTGCTGCTCGGTAGGCAGAAGCATACCTGTCAACTGTACAGATTTTCACAGAATGTCCAGAGTTTTGCTTCATATTTTTGGTGTGTTCCTTTTAAAATCTGCACCTGTCTGGCAAATACCTGGAAACTGAAGTCATTAAATAAAGTCAAATATTTGAGTTTAAGACTCCACATTCTTCAGAAAATTCATGCTAATGCAAGACCTATTATTCTATCAACTGTCTAAGTTTGTAAGATGAATATTTAAAATCTGTCCCTATTTGTCCCCCCAACATTTTAGGTTTTGTCCAGATGTTTTGCTCTAAGAGGTTGAGAGGTATGGGCAGAAGCTCTGCCCAATTCGCAATATTACTTACATCCCTGGGGTGGTCCGAATACAACTGCACCAGCCAACACTTGCATGCCTAGGCCCATAATTGCATACCCATAGTTCCCCCTCCTGCCCCTCCTCTACAGCACTCATCCTTACTGTGGGTGCAGGTGGGGACTAACCACACCACTACACACTGCCCACTCTCCATGTCTCAGGACCCATGTCGTACATTGTCTCGACTCATGGGTCATCAGGCTTGCCCAACCTTGTAGTCCATTTACGTACATGGCCTGGATAGATAAATTGTTACAGGGACTGACTCCGATAATCATCAATTTTTGGGGTGTCCCACAAGGGATGGTTCGGTCTCTGTTGCAAGATAAGACTTGGCAGGTGCACAGTGTTCCCCCCACTGGTTGTGTCCTGCCTGTAGTTTGGGGAGTAGTGGATTGATTACATTGTTTGTGTGTTTGTTTGTATGTTTCCCCTGTCTGGCTGGACGGGGGGGATGCTACGTGTTACACGTTTGTTGATTGGGCCCCTCACCCCATTGGCACAGTTGGCGTGTACTTGGCTTAATCAGTGTAGGCAATGATTACCGCCGCCCACACAGGCATACTCCCACCTGCTGCCACATACCCCCATGCTACTTCATGTACATGTCGGTTTTATACATGCTTACGTCAGGTATACATGTCAGGTATGACTGTTCACGAAGGTCACTGTAAGGTTAAGTGGAATTCCAGTTTAGCATTTCTGGTTAGGCTACACTCAGGTATTCGGGATAGGTTTAGTTATGCCATACCTGTTTTGTAGAGTAGATGTGAATAGTGGAGGTATAGGCAGGTAAGTGGAGGGGGGGGACATTTTAACTGTATAGTAGGCAGTTCAACTGATTGGTGGGGGAGCGGTAGTGCAGGTTTGCAGGGTGTTGGGATATGTATGTGAGGCAGGACAGGAGGTGTCAGTGTCAGTAGTAGTTGTAGGGGTCTGGAGTGTTGGGGGGGTGGTGAACTTCACCAGGTAGTGATCCAAGTGTGCTTGGGTTTTCTCTTCATGTGTTTTTACATGTGTAGTCTGGGACAGCTGCGGTAACACACCTGGGTTGGGGGTACCAGATTCTGCCAATATAGTTGTGTGGAGGGTGTCACCTACATGTGACTGTGGACATTACTACGAATGCAACAGGGGTCGATAGGTAAGTGGTGTTATTGGGCCACACAGAGGGGCTGATAGTAGGGGACATGTCCAGGGATGTGAAGGTCGGCTGATGGGAAGGTCCACAGCTGGCCATTTCTTCTACAGAGACATATGTGTATACAACCTGCATATGGGGGTAGGTCTGGACAATCACACCCCTGGGTGGGGGTGAGGACAGCAACATAACTCTCAACTGATCAGAGACATAGCTCAACAGAATCAGGGTCAACTCCTCAAATAATCAGGGACTATCAGGGACATTTTCTAAATATTTGTAGTATTAACCTGAAACATTTGCAGAATAAGTGAATGTGGATTAATATAGGTTTTCTGACGTTAAACGTCTATAACTCTGAATTACTATCATTATTTATTAAGGGCAATTCACCACCTTTTCTTCAGCACTCATCTGTTTTCAGGGGGATTAAGAGGGACAGACCTAAAATCGGAGTCCATATCAGGGACAGTTGAGAGGTCTGGATAGCAATAATACCTTGTGATGCCAATTAGTTCTGCCTACATGCCTACAGTGGGGTGTTGCTACCAAGTGTTCTTTGGTGTCATTTAGTGGGTTTGCAACAACACATTTGGTTATACTGTCCTTTGTCATGTAAGCTAGACTTTGCTGCAGTGGGACTCGTACCGGGCATGGCTGCTCGTTAGGCGTTGGCTCTTCCCAATGCACACTATTGCTTACATCCCTGGGGCGGTCCAAATAGACCAACTCCAGCAAACACCTGCATGCCTAGACCCATAATTACATACCCATAGTTCCTCCACCCGCACCTCCTCTACAGTACTCATCCGTACTCTGGGTGCAGGTCGGGTATGAATACACCACTACACACTACCCACTCTCCACTTCACGGAACCCATCTCGTATGTTGTCTTGCCCCATGGATCATCAGGCTTTGCCAACCTTGTAGAACGAGAACATGCATGGCCTGCCATTGGACATCGGTATAATGGCTGGAAATCTGAATATCATGGAATTTTTGGGGTGTCCCACATTGGACATTCTTGTCTTTGTTTCAAGATTAGACTTGGCGGGTCTCTCCCACTGGTAGTATCCTGCCTGTAGTCTGGGAAGCAGTGGTGTGTTTACTTTTATTGTGTGTTTGTATGTTTTACCTATCTAGCTGGGGGGGGGGGTTGATGCTACGTGTTGCACGTTTGTTGATTGGACCCCTCAACCCCATTGGCACGGCCTGTGAACATATGTAATTCTTAATTGCTGTATCATATCCTAGCTATATATATGTGTGTATATTTACACACGCACACACACACACACACACACACACACACACATATATATATATATATATATATATATATATATATATATATATATATATATGTATGGATTCACTTCATCACACTGAAAACACAAAACACTGAAAATGAGAAAACTTCATAATATAGAAGACCAAAACACTGAAACTTCAAAACACTGAAAACTCAAAACACTGAAACTTAAAACACTGAAAACACATATCATACATATACTGAGTTTAAACAACATAAATCATAGCACTTTCCACCAAGTGTAAGCAGGGGGGCAAGCCCCCACACCCCCTACTACTTAAATATATCAACACCAAGATTGCATTTAGTGTACTGAAGTGCAATCTTGGAGGTGATATATGTAAGTTCCCCCACCCGCACCTCCTCTAGAGAACACATCCTTATTTTGGGTGCAGGTCAGGTATAAAAACACCACTACACTCTACCCACTCTCCACTTCACGGGACCCATCTCATGCCTTGTATCGACCCATGGGTCATCGGGCTTTCCCACCCTTGTGGTCCAGGTATGTACATGACCCGCCTTGATAGGTCATTGCAAGGGCTTCCTCCTATAACAAGACAATTTTTGGGGTGTCCCACAAGGGACGATCCTGTCTATGTTCCAAGATTAGACTTCTCGGGTCCACTGTGTCCTCCCTGATTGTATCCTGCCTGTGGTCTGAGGATCAGTGGATTGTTTACATTGTTTGTAGGTTTGTTTGTATGTTTCCCCTGTCCGGCTTGGGGGGGGGGGGTTCATGCTATGTGTTATACGTTTCTTGTTTGGTCCCCCTCACCTCCATTGGCATGGCTTGTGAACATATGTCATTCTTAGGTGCTGTATCTTATCATAGTTATATATCTGTGTATATCTACGCACACACACACACATATATATATATATATATATATATATATATAAAAATATATATATATATATATATGTATATATATAGATATATTGATGTATATATATATATATATAT